>NC_056726.1:570383432-570598432 GCF_019279795.1 Protopterus annectens
AGGGGCATGGTTTGCGTTAACATACAATGGCAGATAGATTCCAGGTCTGAAACACAAATGAATGTCATTATTTACTGATGTCAATGCTCACATCATCCCAGTTATTTTTCAGAAACCCACAACTGTTGTGGCCAACAGACAAAACATATGAGCCACACATCAAGACAGTGTCTAGACATCTGGACAGTGGAGAGGTATGACCGCAGTCATGTAACAGAATTGAAAAACCTATGACAGCCACCAACCATGTCACCCAGCACCTTCTGAAGCACAGTATGACCAACACAACACTAACCCAAATCAGCTCTGGGCAATCACCAATGTATATCCAAAGATATCATGCACTACAGGGATAGAATTGTAGGAAAAAGCAGATAGTGGTGCATACATGTCCACCCACAACCATTTGCACCACAATCACAGCAACATACCAGTACCCCAAATGCACTCTGGAGTAGAATGACTGTTTAAATTAACATATCCTGATTCCCAGTCACACAATAAACTGACAGATTCTGGCCCAACTCACAGTGTACTGGGAATCCTGAGATGATAAAGGACCTTTCTCAGTCTGCCCCTACAAACATATACACCTGACAGACCACCAGCAGCCATAGCAGCATGCACAGTCAGATAGACAAATGATCTGTGACATTCACGTCTGCTACTCTCCCTACCCAGTCAAAGAAACATCTACACACAACACTGTTACACAATATTGGCAGTCACTTCACAATGCCCAGACATACACAACTCTCATATGTGCAGATTTCCACAGAATGTCCAGGGTGTGAGACCATATTTATGACCAACGCCACATACCACTCTTAGGAGTCTGCTAAGTCAATGGGATGATACCTTGAGTTCAGTCAATAAATTATATCACATACCTCTGACCCTCGTACTGCAAGACATCTGGAAAAAGCATGACATACTTGGGGGACAGGGGGTTGGAAAGAGGGACATATCTCACATAATGGTGTTACAAACTGAAACAGTTGACAGTGTCACAAGCTTTGTTGTAACATAGCATTCCTGAAGGATATGATGTCTGAAAGACCAATGGATGTCAACATTTACTGACTACAATCCTCACATTATCATACTGCTTCCACAAAAGCAGACATTGTCTGAGGAAAAGACCAAACATAACAGGCGAACCCCTGGGCAGTCTGTGGACATCAGAACAGTTGAGACGTATGTCAGAGACATATCACTGTCAGACATAAAGTTACACAGAAAATGCATGTCCAGATGAACCCTGTTAAACTACCAACCCTCTATGTGTATAACAGCACTACTGACTTACAATCTGTACCCAATTCTGGATCTTTGTTCCTCATGTTGCTGGGCTGTCTCCACATGTCCTCTCCTGAGAGGTATTCCCACCTACTGTCTGTGAAGCTGTAGCCCCCACACCTCCATAATGTCCCCGACGCAGGCAAGAGAAAGGAGCAAGGTCCACATGAAGGCCATCATTATAGTACTGTGTTGCTATGGCATTGGCAAATGGAAAGACAACACAGCTGCTCTGGATGGAAGTAGCAAGTAGGAGACACTGATTGGTGCACAGGCCATCACCTGCCCATGAGCAGTACCTACAAAAGGTAAGCTGCGGCCTATGCAACACAGGTCTCAACCCATCTACACAACAACAGTCTGTGACCTAACAAATTGCATTGTTGTGAGGTAATTTCTGAGCACTATAACATGTATGTCAGTCATGTAAGCATGTAATGGAATGCAGAAGGGGGATGTAATGATGGTAAATGGGACATTAAACACTAGGCCGCAACAAAATCTGATGGACTCATATGCTGCTGTCTAGCACCTATGGCCATTTCTGCTTGCCCTGCCTGCATTGATATGGAGCACATCTCTGGCCCTTGACTCACCCCAGCAAAGGTCAGCTCATGTATGACTACTAATGGAGTCTCTGTTGTCCAATACTGAGTGTGTCACTGGGATCTTGTAATTAGTCATATGTCACCTGTGAATGCTACTCTGATACATATGCTTGTCTTACAAATGTAATAGATGTACATATGGTATGTGCATACTACATGACAGGTGCAGATGTATGTGATGAACTGTATGTGATATATGAACCTCATATCTGCCAACCTTCCAGAGTGTTTCAGACTGACCACATGTCTGCCTCTTATGTGTAGTCAATGCCTCAGACAGTTGTGCATTGTCCAGCACATCACTGGCGACCCATTACAGATTGCAGACATAACAAATTAGCATATATGTCATTGTCAGATGTAATATCCTACAGAGTACACCTGGGAATGTGACTCCGTCTTTGCTGGCAAAGAACTGTGTTTCAGCTAGATTTATAAAGATACACTATTTACTGGCCCACCACTGATGTGTGCCTTTGTGCAGATGTCATGCTCTAAGAGGAGCTAGGTGTCTTACCATGACACCCATGTCAATGCAAGCATACATTGCCCAGTAGGATGCTGACATTTGTACAGTCACTGACACCTGCTGTCTAGATGTGGAGAGCACACCAACCTTGCCAGGTCACTCATCCCATCATACATGTAGACCCCAAATGGAGGACCGCAAAGCCACAGGAGGTAGAGTGTTGAACATTAGCTAACACATACACACCTCCTGGCTGGCCAAACAGTATGCTGCATGGGTGACATCCTGAGTGCATGTACCTGGTCCTAACCAACATGAGTAGCCACTGTAGCACTCCTATTGTGCCATCCTCCTTGGTAATATCTACCCACATAGCCATCACTGCTCAGGTCAGCATCTCCCCTGCCCCCTCCCCCCTTTACAGTGTCAAACAGAATGAACTGTACACAAATTACTATAAATCCCCTCAGAGCAGGTAAAAGTAGCTGTACAGCCAATGTCCCATTTGTTGTAACTAGCAGCAGTGTCCAGGCCCTCACCACAAAACTATGGGCACCCACATAGCTGCATGGACTCAGCAGTACCTGACAAGGCAATATTATCTCCATCAAGATAGGGTAAATGCCTGTGGTGGACAGCAGCAATACACAAATACCATAATAGGTAGAAACAAGTGCTGCATGGGCCAAGAAGGAACAGGTGCCTCATTGGAAGCAATGTCACCTTTGTCTTTACAAGCAAATAAGGGCACAGGTGATGTACCCTAAGGCTGTCTTTGAGTGCAAATTGGACACCTTCACCAAGGCAGATCACTAGGCTTTCCACACGTGTCTGCCACTCCAGAGGCAATAAACAAATCTGCTCTGCAGTGGTGGTCAGTAGCACCACATGCACATATGGCATAGATATAGGCAACCGGCTGCAGACAGGTGACATATGAACACCACCCCCCTGTCCCCCCATTGGTACACATGTGTATGTGCAGCACCTGCCCCCTCCCCTCATCATCAAGAAGCAAGTCTGTAATGCCCTCTCAAAGGCAACACACAGAGGTATCCATAGTCATGATAACATGCCGGGCTGCATCCCAAATTAACACAGGCATGGGCCGTCTGAACCATTCCGCACTACAGTCAACCACAGCCCGAGCACCGGTGTCATCCCATCTGCACAGAGGACAGCCACTGTCATGCCTATATACAAAGGTGGAGCAATCCACCAACCCAGCCAATATGATGCACAGCAGCCTAACTAGCCTGCTCTGCAAGGGTATGGGAGGCAATATCAAGGACTTTATGAACAGGGACATCAGCAACCTCAAAATGCCTGGGTCCACACACCATGGTATTGTCAAATGGAGATCAGGCCTATGAAACCTGATTGACCTCTCTGCAGTGGTCAACAAACACAGGGACAATGGGAAGATGGTGAACAATGCCTACCTTCACCTAGCCCTATCCTCTCACACTATTCCCCAGGTGGGCAGAATACATAAGCCTACACAGCTAGGCACCGACATGTAGGTTACCTGATGGATACCTAACAGGCCCAATGATAGTAGCCACTCAGTCAAAGTACTAGAACACACCCCTAATAGTAGATTCATCCACAAGGGTGTATCCCAAGGATTGGTCTGGGGACCTCTACTGTTTGAGATATATGTATCTGAGGTACAGGACAACAGCAGAGGTCTGTGGCTGACCAGGTGTATGGATGTTTGCAAGCTGCCTACTGTCTTACATCCCCCTACTGATGTGGCCATCCCCCAAGAGGCAGTCACCCAATTGCTGACCGGTACAAAAAGCATTACCACAAACAGAATGCCAGAAAAGCCATCACTCCCCCTGCTGTCGCAGATGTCATCCACACTAAGTATGACAGTAATAATGTACTGAGCATGCAATCAGGTGTGAGGTGACGTGTGCACTAAGGTTGGTAGCAACCTGACAGTTAGCCACCATGTGGGCACCATTGTACAGAAGGCCATCTACATGGCCCACCTCACAAATATGAGTATGTCATAGGTAGTTGTAAAGTGAGAGCAGACCTCTAGAGTATTGAGCAGTACTGTTGCAAAAATAGCTGTTAATGGACTTTTCTTCTCTCCCCCCACCCCTGATCTGCATCACCAATTATTCTTCATATTCTGTGGATATGTTGTTACCAGACCTAATGTTGGGACATGTGTTACATTATTGTTCATCTAATTAATTGGTTGCATGTTAACATACCTTGTTAACATAGCATTGTTTGTGGCCTGTTGCTGACATTGTTACTGGCATGCTGTTACAGTGCTTACTGTTTTTTCCAGTTATGCATGTGTTCTGTTTACTATGCAACTGTTTCACATCTGTTGTTTTGGGTTAACTGAACACCCATGAATGCCTGAAAATCTAATATTGAAATGTTTTCTTCATGACTAAGCAATATATGTTGGAATACCTCAACACCATAGCATGTTTGGGAATGCCAATCCCAGCAGATCCACCTGTCCTGCCCCATCTGGCTGTGGCACTGGTCCCCAGCATGTCTGGGACCCCACCATCTCATGCAGGCCATGCACCACCTGGAGGTGGTCATGAAGATGAGCCCAACATCCGCCGTCCGTTCCGGGGTATGGTGCACAGTGTCATCTGCTATGAGTTGGGTGGCCAGCTGTGCAAGATGGAGGGCTGCCTGGCACACCTTGAGTAGCAGGCTGCCCCTCCTGTCCAAGCCTCAGCACAGCCTCCATCAGGGCTGTGAAGGTGCAGTCATGGCTCCCTACAGGTGGGGATGTCAGTCCCACTGTATCCATATGGGGGCTCATGGGCCACTGATTCCCAACTCTCTCCCCATCCAAGGTGTTCACCCCCCACATGTGTCATACACCACCCCTTTCTGCTGTCCTGTCTGTGTTGTCTGTTTCCCTACCCAGCTTACCTCCCCAGACATATCTACAATCCTTCCCCAACATCCTACTCTCTTCTTAACAAAAGAAAAAGGGCATCTGTTCCAAAAACAATCATCGCCCCATACATAGCTATCCATTTCACAAAGGTGTCCACTGGACACATGTAATCTGGTCCATTTGGCATGACAACACATTTCTGTTGTCCTCACCCCTCTCTCTGGGGTTTGACTGTCCAAATTCACCTCCAAATCTCTTACAAATGCACAGCTGTTGCTGTATTACAAATGGACAGCTATGGACCTTCCCTACACCCATCCTGCACATATATAGCTACCTTTCATATAGTTTTCCCTCTGTGTGCCCCTTTCTAACCACTTTCCTATACCCCTTTTTCTTTTCTTCTAAAGGAATTAGCACGGGTGTAAGCAGGGATAGGAGGGAGTAAGCAAGTTTGCTGTCCTCCAGATGTCCTGCTCTAACAGGTTGAGAGGTATGACTGAGCAGGAAGAGTGTAAATACAGTGTGCCATACTGACATAGTACAGAAATGCATATCAGGTATTACCTGTGCACATGTATGTATGAGCAGGTGTAGCTGGAAGCCTCAAAACAACAGACATGAGATGCAAAATGGCAGGTAAATAAGCTATACGTGTTGTACACGTGTGTAACCTGAGTTTCATTGCATCCAACAGAGATAGATTTCCGCAGCTACTGATTGTTGCATTGCCCTGACACAGACATGGGTACTAGAATAAGCATGACTATCCAGTTGAAATTGGAGAGGTGTCCAACTGTGTCATGACCTTGTGTCCATGCCTACTACAAACAGCTATATAAGCACCTATATAGCTGCATGGACTCAGCAATACCTGACTTGTAAAACCTGCCTCCACCAAGGTAGAGTAATCCCCTTTGGTGGACAGCAGCAATACAGAAACCACATAATTGGTCACTATATTGGTTATACAAGGACAATTAGAAGCAGGCACCAACTTGGAAGCAGGTCATCCTTTGTCTGAACAAGCATATAAGGTCACAGGTGTGCCACTGTAAGGCTAACTATAAGTACAAATTGGACACATCCACCATGGCCCATCACAAGCCGTCTTCACATATGTCTTCCATCTCAGAGGCAATAACCCAACCCACCTTGTATTGGTGGTCAGTCACACAACATACGCACACAGCATAGCTATAGTCATCCCACTGCTGCAGACAGGTTAAGGGAAAACAACACCCTCCCGTCCCACCATCAGTATAGGTGGATATGCACAGCACCCACACCCCTCCCCTCATCATCAGGAAGCAGGTACATAATACCTACTCAAAGATAACAAAATAAGTCTTCATGGGACCTGATAACATCCCTGTCTGCATCCTACATGAACTCAGGCATATGATCCCAGCTCCATTGCACACTGTATTCAAGCAAAGCCTGAGCACCATTGACATCCCATCTGCAAGGAAGATGGCCACTGTCATCCCTTTACACAAAGGTGAAAGATGAATGGTGGATTATGCAATTTACTGGCTCTCATTGGGGGAACATGACACATCAGGACCAGGAGTGCAATGCAAGCTCATACTGTGCTGATAGATGACAGGGGTATGATGTGGTTGTACGTGGTGGCTAATGATAAACTATGTTGATGTTTAGGTTCTGTAAAGGATGTTGACCAACATATCAGGTCCTGTAATGTGTTTCCCTGTTTATTCTTCCGGATGACATGCCACGTGTCCGTCAGCCCCAGTACTCTGCAGCTGAAAATGAGGCTACTATTAACCTTATCATCCAGCACCATGGGGTGATGTTTGGCTGTAGCGAACAGGATCTGCAGGTGTGGACTGCCCTGTGGGCTGAACTTGTCCACAGGGTGAACAATATTGGCCACCATGGCCACACATACGATCATGTCAGGCATTGTACGACTGACCTGATATGTCATGCCTGGCAAACAGCTACTGCTGTGGTCAGGGACCATAATGGTACAGGTGAGGCTCTTGCCACACAGGCCTCACTTACGGTAACAGAATAACTCCTTGCCAACCATGGGGTAGCCCCCACACACCAGCCAACACAAGAAACACAAGTCATGGAGGTGGGTGGCACCAAGGCAACAGGCGAGGAGCGTCCAGGTAAGGCCACAGTGCACATCAATTTAATCATGTAGCAGTCATACTGGCTTCTGTAGAGTATCTAGATGCATATGTGAGGTCAAACTGCATCTGTGGGGGGGGGGATTAGTAATGCACACAAGTACACATCTACGGTGAAGGACAGCAAAATGTGTACTATCAGAGCTTGTACTGTACATGTGCAGAAAAGTAGCATTCATCTTGTACCAATGCCAAAGGTGAGTCTGCTGACAATACCACTCCCCCACAACTACATAGGTACCTCTGGTCTAGATGTGGGACAGCAGCCTGAAGCTAGTGAGTATGGGATTGTCCTGTTGTGGCCCACCAAGACTCCAGGCAAGTTAAGGTCATGCATTTTACCATGCACACAACTGTTACTCTCAGCCTTATTGTGATATCTGCATTTTCACTTGTGGTGGAGTTAACTGCATTGCATCACAGTGGTTATCACAGGGGTCTAATTGCAGGAGATGTAATATATCTGTAGTATGCCTCACAGCCTGTCATTGCAAGAAATCTGGAAAAATACTGACAAAACGGGGGGACAATGGCCGAAGACTAGGGACATATTATATAAATTAGCGTTATACAGTGCATATAAATGGTGTGCACATACCTGTTAAAATGCCAGGTATTTGCGATATACAAAAATGAGAGCACAATGAACACTTCCAACCTTTCATGTGACTTATGACCTGTACAATTCAGTTGTAAAACAAACAAATCTGTTAGGGGAACAATTATGACAAATGTAAAATGTACAAGAAGCTAGATGCATAGGTGTGCACAGGTCGAAGCTAATACAATGTTGAAGCAGCTTTCAATATAATTACAGCATTGCATGTTCTTGGGTACACACCTGCCATCAATTAGAGACTCTTTGATTAACAGCAAATAACAGTCAGTTGTCCTACCAGGATTTTCCTGGCATTTACTCAGTTGCCTGCTACAGCAACAGCCATGGTTCACATAGAGCTTAAGAAGCAGCAAAGGGATCTGATTTTTGAAAGGTATCAGCCCAGAGAAGGGTACAAAAACATTTCCACAGCATTGCATATACCATGGAACACAGTGCAGGCAGTCATCAAAAGGTGGTGAAAATATGGAGCAACAGTGACATTGCAAAGAAGTGGACATCCCACCAAATGTGTTGAAGAGACAAGACCCGAACTGGTCAGGGAGGCTGTCAGGAGACCTACAGCAACACTAAAGGAGTTGCAAGAATCTCTGGCAAGTACTGGTTGTGTACTAAATGTGACAACAATCTCCCATATTCTCCATGTCTGGCCTATGTAGTAGGTTTGGAAGTTGGAAGCTTTTCCTCACACAGAACAACATCCAGGTCTGGTGAAATTCTCAAGAATAATACATCAGGTCACCCAAGAGCATGTGGGAAAATGTGCTATGATGTAATGAGACCAAGGTTGCACTTTTTGGCCACAATTCCAAAAAGGTTGTTTGGCACAATAACAATATTGTGCATCACCAAAAGAGCACCATCCCCATGTTGAAGCATGGTGATGGCAGTGTCCTGCTTTGGGGTTTCTGTTCATAAGCTGGAAGTGGGGCTTTAGCCAAGGTGGAGAGGATTATGAACAGTTCCAAATACCAGTCCCTTTTGTCCCAAAATCTTCATGGGTCTGCTTGAAAGCTGTAGATGAAGAGGAATTACACCTTTCCACATGACAATGACTCAAATCAAATATCCAATTCATAAGAAAATGGCTTCACCAGAAGATAATCAATGTTTTGGAATAGCCCAGCAACAGGCCACACCTACATCCAATTGAAAATCTGTGGGGTTCCCTGAGGAGGGCTGAGCACAAGAGATGCCCTCACACTCTGACAGAGTTGGAGGGCTTCTGCAAAGGGGAGTGTGCAAATATTACTAAGTCGAGATGTGCCATGCTGACAGACACCTTCCCAAGAGGGCTGACTGCTGTTATTAAATCAAAAGGTGCTTTAACAAAGTATTAGTTTAAGGGTGTGCGCACTCATGCAACCAGCCTATTGTATGTACTTCACCTTCTATATGTTAACCCTAACCGAAGTGTTTTTTCTTCAGTTGGATTGCACAGGTTATAAGTCACATTAAAGGTGGGAAATGTCATGATATAATATCTGTGGTCTCATGTTATATATTGACAGGGATGTGTACACTTATTATATCCACTGTAAGCTTGGAAGGTTGTTAGTGTAACCGGTTTTGTTTTAACATACATGCACTGCAGGTGCTGAAGTGTGAAATGCAAACCATGTCATTTATTCATGATGCCAATCCTCAGATCATCCCAGTAATGTGTCAGACAAACACAGGATTTATGAGGAACAGGCCAAAAATATGAGCCACACATCTAGACATTCAGTAAAACTCTGTACAGTTGAGAAGTATGTTCTGTGGGAGTTGGCACTGTGCTATACAGGTGAACAGAAATAATGTGTACATGGCTGCAGTGTGTGCTAGGTGAAGGCCCATAACCTACTGACACTACTCACGTATCCCAGAGGTGTATATTAGTAGTAACATTAAGTGGAAAGGGCTGCACTGCATGATGTTGAGGGCCTGTCCAGAGTGTGTATGTTGTGGTTTGACTGTGTTGTGAATGTCACCAGTTAGCTATTGTGAGGTCTGTGTAATGCCTTTGTTCCACCTCACATGTAAGTGTCTGTGTGTGTGTCCATGTGTGTCCACACACACACACACACACACACACACACACACACACACACACACACACACACACACACACACACACACACACACAGGGTCACGGTTGCCAGCGTTGTGTTTGGAACCCCTACCCATCTAGTTAGTGGTACTATAGTGTTATGCAGTTTTCACAGGTGGCATGGAACTAATAGTGTAATGACTGTTCCAATGTACCCTTAAAGTGAATAACATCACATGCCCTTGTGAGGTATGGCAATGGGGTGTGTACTGGGTGTGGGGAATTCATTAGACTGTCACCTATGAGTCTATACACTCACAAACACTGTTATACACACCAATGCACACACAATTGCCAGTACTGACATTAGCAGCCCTGCCTATCATGTTATTCATTCCATGCTGTTACAAAACTGTTGCACATGGCATGGGGTTTATAGGGCTGAAGAATATCCACAAGGTGGATGTGAACAGCGGCCTTTGTAAAGTGGACCTTGGGATGTGTACTGGGAGTACCATGGCCTAAAAGTGTAAACCACAACCATCTCACTCAAACACACACACACACACACACACACACACACACACACACACACACACACAAACACACACATGCACACATTTGCCTGGACTGAGACTAGAACCCCTACCTATCTAGTTACTGCTAATTCAGTGTTATACATTTATCGCATGCACCACAAAGGTAAAGAGAGTCCCAATATAATTCCAAGGTGAACAACATCACCAGGCCTTGTAAAGTATGACAATGGATGATTTACTGGGTGAGACTGGACCCAAAATACACAGACCTACAGTTATACACACTTACACACACAAAGATGATCATACACACATTTGTCAAGTCTGAGATTAGCAACCCTGCCTATCTTGTTGGTCAGTCCATACTGTTACATAGTTCCTGCACTTGGCATAATGCTTACTGGGCTGAAGAGTGTTGACAGATACCTCTATGATTGATGAAGAAAGCAGGCCTTGTAAAGTGGATCTTGAGACATGTAATGGGAGTACCATGGCCTAAAAATGTAAAACCCATCCCCGCAGTGACTACAGTTCTCACTCAGACACATACATAGCATACGGTTCTCGCACAAACACAAACACACACACACACACACACACACACACACACACACACACACACACACACACACACACACATTTGCCAGGACTGAGATTAGAACCCCTACCTATCTAGGTATTGCTAATACAATGTTAGGCATTTATCACACATGCCAAAGAGCTTATAATGTGAAGAGTGTCCCACAGTTCTTCTAAGGTGAACAACATCACCAGCACTTGTAAAGTATGGGAATGGCCAGTGTACTGGGAGATGAGGCCTCAAAATGCTGTATCCTGCAAATACACACACTTACATACACTTGCACATGCACACACACACACACACACACACACACACACACACACACACACACACACACACACACACACACACATACACACGTTTGCCATGACTCAGATTAGAATTCCTACCTATGTAGTTATTGGTACTATAGTATTATGCAGTTACCACATGTACCACAGAGCTTATAGGGTGAAGAGTGTCCAAAGGTGCCTATATAGTGAATAAAATCACCAGCCCGTGTACGGTATGGCAATGGTAGGTGTACTGGGTGAGAAGGGCCTCAAACTACTTTCACCCACATGTTTGCACACTCACAAACACTTTTATACACACTAATGCACACACACATTTGCCAGTACTGAGAGCAATAGGTTCATAGCTTCATAGGTGTGTACTAGGCAAATGGCCATGAAGCCTTTACAAGCCTAGCCAAAGGGAATATGCTGGCATCGTGCCACCTAACAATAGTCTCCAGTGTGTCTAACGAGTGTAGCCACTGGAGTGATCCCCAGAGTAAGAGTTCTATTCCCCATGCACTCATCCAGATTTCTCTTGAAGAGGGCAAGTGATGTGCTCTGCTTGACATGTATGTGAAGTCTATTCCATAGAGTGGACAGTCTCTGGGTTGTGAACCTCTCTCTCCAGCATTTTCTGTTGATTGTGGAAATGGGGTTAAGGTCTCTGGGACATGTGGTGTGGACAGATTGTTTTTTGAGATGTAGCATTCCTGACAGAGCTGGTTCAGACATGGCTGTGTAAGTCAGGCAGAGATTGCCTCTAAGTAGCCAATATGAGACAGGGAATAGTTGGTGTTATTGGAGTCTGTCCATATAGGGCAAGTGTTTAAGGCCTAGGATCCTCTTTGTGAGGTACCTTTGCAGCCTCTCCAATCACTGCAGGTGTCCAGTGGGGTACATGTCAAATGGGCCATTGTACTTGATTGACCTAATGAGGGGAGAGTACAGGGAGACAATGACCTCTTACTTCCTGGATGCAACACCCTGAGTCAGGAGATGTGACACATAGAAGGACTTTCTGAACACAGTGGCATTGTGGAGGTCAACAGAGAGCTCACTGCCAACCTGTGTTCCCAGCTCCCTTATAAAAATGTCAGTGTTCAGTGGACTACCATCAATGTATTATTTCATGGGAACCATATTGTTCTCAAAGTGGATGGTGGCACATTTTCTGGCATTCAGCTAAAGTCCAGGGTTATGACAACAGTCATAGGTCTCAGTGAGGCCTTTGTACAGGATTTCAGCATCACGTGGGGAGGTAATAATATCACCCACCTTGCAGTCATCTGCGAACATTGTCAGCCAGAATCCCTTTGTGTTGGGTGGACTTCAAAGTTGTGGATCCCGAACTCGAGGGTACGCAAGACCAAACCCTGTGGGACTCCACTGCCTGGTCAGCAGTCTGACATGGAGTCCGCTGCTTTCACACTGTGGCTTCTATCTGTGAGCCAGTTTGCAAGCCACCTAGTTATATAGGGGTTGATTCCTAGCTGAGTGTGTTTGTCTATGATTCCTGAGTGGGGAATCATATCCACAGATTAGAAGGGCCAATTATCTTGTTATTTATTCCATACTGTTACATAATGTGGCACAGAGCTTATGGGCTGCAGGGTGTCAACAGCTACCTCTACAGTGGATGACAACAGAGGGCCTTGTAAAGTGGACATTGGGATGTGTACTTTGTGGGAGACAGCAAAAAATTGCAAAACCCACCCCCAATGGCTATGGTTCTCACACACACCCCACACCAGATACTGTTCACATACATACACACACACACACACACACAGACACACACACACACACACACACACACACACACACACACACACACACACACACGCACACACACACACACGCACACACGCACACACACACACACACACACACACACACACATACACACACTGGCCAGGACTGAGATTAGAATCCCTACCTATTTAGTTACTGCTAATACAGTGTTATGCATTTAATGCACATGCCATGGAGCTTATAGGGTGAAGGTTGTCTCAAGGTCCATCTAAGGTGAGGAACATCACTGACCCTTGTAAAGTATGGCAATGGGTGATGGACTGGGTGAGAGAGACCACAAAATACTTTAACCTACACATATACACACAAATACATTTGCCCGGACTGAGATTAGAACCCCTACCTAATTAATTATTTGCACTATAGTGTTACAGAGTTATCATACATGCCACAGAGCTTATAGGGCTGAGGGCTGCCCAAATGTACTTCTAAGGTGACTGACATTAGCAGGACTGCTAAAGTAGGGCAATGGGAAGTGTACTTGGTGTGATTGGGCTCAAAATTTTTAACCTACAAACACACACACACACACACACACACACACACACACACACAAACACACTTTTACATTTGCTATGACTGAGATTAGAACCCCCTACCTAACTAGTTATTTGTACTATAGTCTTACGCAGTTATTGCATGCACCACAGAGCTTATATGGCTGAGGGCTGCCCAAAGGTACTTCTATAGTGACTGGCATCAACGGGACTGATAAAGTCATACAATGGGAAGTGTACTGAGTGTGAATGTGCTCAAAACCTTTAACCTACACACACACACACACACACACACACACACACACACACACACACACACACACACACACCTTTACATTTGCTATGACTGAGATTAGCACCCCTACCAAAATAGTTATTTGTACTATACTGTTATGCAGTTATCGCACACACCACAGAGCTTATAGGGCAAACGCCAGTCTAACAGTACTTCTGCAGTGAATAACATGAGCAGATCTTGTGAAGTAGGGAAATGGGAGGTGTACTGAGTGGGAATGGACTAAAACACTTATTCCTACACACACACCCACACACACACACAGTTACATATGCTGGGACTGTTATTAGAACCCCTATGTATTTAGTTATTTATATGATAGTGTTAAGCAGTTATCACATGCGCTATAGAGCTTACAGGACTAAAGCCAGTCCAAAGGTACTTCTAAGGTGAATGATACTGGCAGATGTTGTAATGTAGGGCAATGGGAAGTGTACAAGATGGGTATGGCATCATATTACTTAGACCTACAGACACACACACACACACACACACACACACACACACACACACACACACACACACACACAAAGGAAGGTGATGTGATATTCCAACCCCCACCTCAGTACCATTAGACAGTGAATCTCATCTTCATGCTGGCACATGCCAGTGTTTACAACTGTTATGCACATGTCTGCAGCAGGACATCACTCTATGCCATTCAGGTTATCCCTGTGTATGACTCACTGTCTGTGTGTCTTTCCCTGTGTGTCTCACTCTATCTCTGTCTGTCCCTCTCTTCCCCATGTCTATGTGTGTGTATGCTTGACATATTGTAATATGTTGCCCATATATATGCGTGTGTATCACACACAACAGATGCACATATACCACATATGTGCCACCTACAGCTGGCTGTGGGTGAACCTGTCTAATGTGTGTGTGTGGAGACAGTTAGGTTTACATAGCTGTGTGTATGCAAAGACATTTGCACAATGCAGAGATATATAATCAGATGTGATTTTAAACATGGGCTTCACTTCTCTAAGTGTAAGAGCATGCTCAGTATGACCTTCTATAGTAAGTGTGGGAATCCATTCCAGGGATAGTTGTACTCCAGTCCAGGGTGTTGTGTGCTACAGCCATACCTTGCAACCTGTTTGTGGAAGATATCTGGAGATAAGTTGCCACTGGTGAGATCAGATCACAAACTAATCTCGCTGGAGGTCCTCATCCCACCCCCACCTGAAATAAAAAAGACCACAGTAAAGAACTTCTCAAAAGCCGACTTCACACTTCTAAAGACTAGTGTGGTCTCCTTTCAGGCCCCGAGCAGCGGAAAACAATACTCAAGCCACTGAATCACTTACAAACGCCTTCTACCAGCACCTGCAGGACTGCATGGATAAGGCAATCCCAAGCAAAACAAAGACTCTTTGTACCAAAGGCAAGCGTCCAGTCTGGTGGACCCCAGCCATAAACAAACTCTACAACAAAAGGAGGAAGCTACTACAAGATAGAGCAAAATCCTTAAAAGGTAAGACACCCTTGATCACTATAAGTAAAAACTAAGAGCTCTCATAAAATCATCCAAAGCAAATTTCGAGAGAAAAATAGCTAAAGACTCAAAAGACAATCATAAGGCCTTCTTTAGCTATGTTAGAAACCTAGGAGGAAACTCCCAGATATGCTCAGAACTAGTTCAAAATGATGTGAAGATTACTGATCCTACAGACATTGCCAACATACTGGCTGACAGGTTCAGTGCAAACTTCTTGCCCCTCCCCAAAGGAGAGATGTCTATACCAAATGACTGCAGCCCCGCAAACATCTCCAGCGCCCAAGTGAGAAGTGCTCTCTCCAATGCAAAAAACACAGCATCCATGGGACCCGATGGTGTCCCCGGCTGTGTGCTCCACGAACTCAATGAGGAATTAAACCCACAGCTAGGACAGCTGTTTAATCAAAGTCTTACCTCTGGATACGTACCCAGGGAGTGGCGCACTGCAACTGTGGTCCCGCTTCACAAAGGCGGTGCCTCCACAGACCCTGGAAATTACCGGCCCATTAGCTTGACAAGCCTTATCTGCAAAGCCATGGAGAGGATCATAATGGACCTCATAAATAAAGACATAGGAATTTGCAGACTTTGGATCCAACCCAGTTTGGCTTTGTCAAAGGCAGATCATGCCTTTTAAACTTGGTTGACTTTTTCGAAACAGTCACCAAAGCCATTGATGAGGGAAAGGCAGTCCATACAGCCTACCTCGATCTGGCTAAGGCCTTGATACAATACCCCACTCGGGTATCATTGAAAAACTCATCAGCTTAAATGTTAACCCATACATCACAAGATGGGTTGCAAACTGGCTGAGTGACAGAACCCACAGGGTCAGAGTTGCTGGCGCCATGTCAGACTCAAAGCCTGTCACAAGTGGTGTCCCACAGGGCTCAGTCCTGGGCCCACTCTTGTTTGGCATCTACTTTTCGAAGTACAAGCAAACACAGGAGGGTTATGGCTGACAAAGTTTGCAGATGACTGCAAACTGGGCGCCATAGTAGAAAACACATCTGACACAGATATCCTTCAGAAGGGTCTCACAGAAACGGATAACTGGTGCCAGAGCCACGGCCTAAAGTTAAATGCCAAAAAATGCAGAGTCATACCCTTCGGGAAAAACAAGGTTACCCCTAGCTACCAAATAGGTGGCAATCCACTGAGCACAGAAGAAGTTATCAGGGACCTGGGGACCCAGGTTGATAGTAGTCTGTCATTCGACACCCATGTAGCTAAAGTAGTTAGGAAGTCCTTCTACATTGCCCACCTTATCATGAAGGGATTCTCATCTAGATCAAGGGAGGTCATAGTCTCCCTTTACTCATCACTCATCAGACCAATGATTGAGTACAATGCCCCATTCGGAATGTATCTGACCCGACACTTGCAGCAGCTGGAGAGGCCACAAAAGTTCCTCACCAAAAGGATAAAGGGTCTCAAAAATCTGTCCTATGCTGCCCGACTGAAAGAACTCCAGCTCTATTCAGTCGCTTACACTTGCTCAGAGGTGACCTTTGCCTAACATACAAGGCCATGTCAAACCCAGATTTGATGAATATGCTTCACCTCAAAAATCTAGATCCATCAGAGCCACAAGGGCGGAGACTTAAACCTCGACACGGCTATTAATAGGACGTGCTGGAGGGATAGATTCATCACCCAAAGACTCCCTATGCTGTGGAACAAAATCCCGGTACATGTGAGGCAGAGCACCTCGCTGGCCTTGTTCAAGAGAAATCTTGACCAATGGATGGGAGATCGCAAATATACCCCAGGAATTACCTCAGTGTCACTGCTCGACAGAGGCACAGCAAAATAATGGGTATAGTTCCCCATACTAAAGGGGTGGCGTAAGCCACAAAACAATGGGCTAGGCTTATAAATGCCCTCGGGCAGATAGCCTAGTATGAACCTATGAACCTATGAACCTATATGGGGAAACAATGGACCAAACATAGGGGGTACTGTAACTATTGCTCTTATCAATGTATGAGTTGCTTGAGTGACAGGGTTTGTTTTAGCAGACATTTTCTGACATATGTAATGTTTGACAATGCACTGTATTGTGTCATTACCTACTGACAGATATAATCAGATCATCACAGTTACATACCATTGAAATACATGATGGATGATGCACAGACCTATATTATGAGGTAAAGGCTAGACATTCTTGCACAATCCGGCCAGTTGAGAGGTGTGGCTACAGGCGATTGACTGTTGAAGCATGTAAAACGTCCAGCACCTTGGTGATATGCTGGCTGGTGATCTCCTGGTTGTGTGGTTTTCTTCTTACCTGACAGATCATATTCTTGTGTGGCCATACCTGTCAATTGTACAGAATCTGATAGATTATCCAGATGCTTGCCTCATATAGCTGGTCGGTTTCCCTTAACATTGTAGTTTTCTAGCACATTTCTTGCAAATCACTCAGGGTTGCAGTCAGGGAATACTGCTAGAACATTAGAGTTTCGGACTTCACACCCTTCCTTACATTCATGCTACTAAACACCCCCTCTGTTATTCTATCAACTGTCTAACATTATGAGAGCAATAATTCAAATGTGTTCCTATGGTTGGGCCTTTATCCCACCATTATGTATGGCTTTGTCCAGATTTCTTTCTCTATGATTTTAAGAGGTATGCTACTAGCATTTAGCAGCATGGCCTTACATTTGGAATTTGTTGACTGTGTTATGTTGCTAGTATGGACCCCATGACATTCCCAACAAAGGCACTCTGGGTGAGGCATGGGCATTTGCCAAAGGCCTGTAGGCCATGTGAGACTGCTGCAGGCCATCTATAGCGAGACAGTGCATTCTGTCACTCATATGTTCCCATGCTACTAGGGAGTGGACCCCCCCCCCCCCAGGGTGACAATGGTAAGTGACAGAATGCCTTGCTGTGCTACTAGGCACCATACCTCTCCACATATGTAAGCCAGACATCTGGACAAAGCCATGAGTAATTGGGTGACAAAGGCATAAATATACAGACCATTATAACTATTGGCCTTACAAACCTGGAAGGGTGATACAATAACAGATTTAGCATTAGCATGCATTTTTCAATACTGTATGAAGTATGAGACACTACAATCCATCAATATTTTCTGACTTTAGACTTTCATGGTTTGCCAATGATTTGCCAGACAACCACTATTTCAGAATAAAGGCACCACAGATATGATGCAAACCTGTGTACATTCTGCAAAAGGTCTGTACAGTTGTGAGGTATGGTAGGCACTATGTACGTTACTCCAACCTGTTTACTATTTATAAGTGTGGCCCCCTGTACATGACCTGTCCAGCTTCCTGGCAGTAATGGATATTGACATCTGGACAGTGTGTACAACTTCCACCATATCTGTAGCTGACATGCAATATAGTTGGCACTGCATTTCATGGAACATGGCCCTGTCTATCACAGTACTGTACCTAGGCCAGTAGGACACAACAGCCATGGGAAATTGCTGGCCACCTCCTGACAACTATTCCCCACACATATGTATAGCTCTTTGACCCCTGCATATTGTAGACATGCAACAAGTTATCATGCTGATTAGGACAGCCCTGGCAATGTGTGCTCCACTGCTATTACCTTACAAACTTACATGTTACTGCATTTCTATGTGAATATGAGTGTTGGAGGGTACACCTGTCAAAAGTACACATTTGCATGGACTGTGCTGATACTGGCTTTACGTTTTGGCTCCATTTAGCATAGTATTGTGCCCTGTCTTGGAGAATAGAGGCATATCACTAGAGACTACAGGTTAGATTGTAATGCCATACAATTGAATTTCAGACTTCTTACCCTTCAGAAAGTCTTACTGCAACTGCAAGGCCTGCTGTGATATCACTGTGTAAGTCTGTTGGGGGAGTATTCCATCATTGTCACCATTTGTATGCCTTTGCCAGACATTCCTTTATGGTTTTCTATGGCTGACTTGCTGTGTGAGTCTGGGCATGACTAAGGGATCCCCACAGTAACATCCATGCATGTGACCTATGACCCCCCTTAGTTGGCCCCCCACATATACTGCAGTGGGATCTGTCACCTTAAATGATACTGCATACTGTGGGGAAGCCAGTATTGTGTAGACATTTCCTGGTGTCCCACATAGCTGTCAGTTGTCTGCTGCCCTCCCAGTAGGCCACCCCATTCCCTTGCATACATGCAGCATTTCCATAGATATGCTACCAAAACATAGTAATCTATTCATTTATTGTTAAGAAGACTGACTTACCTTGTGCCTGCGGCAGTTGTGAAGATAGTGTTTGAGAGCTGCCTATGTTGGATGCACACAATACATTGCCTATATATGGTAAGTTACAGGTAATGTGATGTGTGTGTCGTCCATTTTACTGTGTGTGCGAGTCAGAGAGAGGTGTCAGTCCCTGGGTCCCTACAGTGTCAGTGTGTATGCTATGCTTTGCCTCTTTGCCAAGGCCTGGGCATACTGGACACACCTCCATCTGCCTACGGGACCAGGCTCAGGGGCTTCCTCTTCTGAGTTCCTCTGTGCCTGTGGGGCCCTTGGCAATGGTGAGGGGCTGTGTGGCCCTTCCCCATGCTGCTCCTGCTGCAGCTGTTTCCAAAGGATCATATTGTGTAGCATGGCACAAACTATGATCATGTGTGCACATGTGGCTGGGGAGTACTTCAAGGCTCCATCAGATATGTCAAGGCAGTGGAACCATGACTTGAGCATCCCAAACGCATGCTCTATTATGATCCTGGTTTCTGCGTGTGCCTCATTATGGCATTCTTGTGTGGGTGTGTGTCATCCACTGCTCCAATGCATAGCCAGCATTCCCCACCAGATGGCCATACAGGATGCCCCTACTGGCAAATGCCTGGTACAGCTATGATGAATGCAAGATGTGGGAGTCATGATAGCTTCCAGGGCTGCCAGCACACACACTCATGATAATGCCCTGAGCATTGCACATGACCTGGCAGTTGATGGAGGGGAAGCCCTTGCAGTTTATGTAGACCCTACCCTGTTCACTGGGTGGTGCCTTGATGTGGATGTGTGTGCAGTCTATGGCACCCAGTACCTCCGAGTATTCTGCTAAATGGTGGAAGAGATGCATATTGCTGGTCCTTTCCTCACGGGTGTTTTGGAAGTAAATGTCCTCACCGGCATGTGGTAGATTGGCATCCAGGAACTGGTGGGGTATCTTGGATGCAGATGCCTGTGAGGCCCCCATGATGTCCCCAGTACGTCTTTGGAAAGTACCTGTAGCTAGTATTCATAAGGCTAAACATACCTTGGTATCCACTGGGATGGGTTCCCCTCTGTTGGCTCTGGGTCTGAGTTGAGGCTGGCACAGCTCGATGATTTACTGCAGTATGTCTCTGTCCACCCTGTAACACTCTACTATCTCCAGATCATGTAGCTCCTGGTAAGTTACCCAGGGTCTGAACACTCTTCTCCTCCTCCTCGGTCTGTGGCAGTTGTCAGCATTATCCTCCTCACCACCCTCAGCCTCTAGCACATACTGATGGATCAAAGCAATGGCAGCCCCTAACATGTTTTCAGTTAAAATTCCCCAGCATTTGTACACCAATGGTGCAGAGTTTGTGGGAAAACCATACTGTAAGGTGTTTGCATAGTTTATACTGTTGTGCTGCAGATGCTGCCTGTATGATCGGCTGATTATGATGCATTCCACCTGCTAGCTATGTAATTTGTACTTGATTGCTTTTACTCTACCGTTTTCCTTTTTTTCCTTTCCATTTCCACCTCTTTTAAGCCCCGAGGCGTGCCGCACAAACCCAGTGCCCATATGTAAACAGTCCCGCTATTTCCATATTTTTTTTGTTTGTTTTGTTTGAGACCCGGTGTGCCACACAAATCAATTTAGCTAATGTAAACATGAAGAAATGGCCCTCCCTGGATGCAAACATGCTCTTCATTTCATGGAATAAGTCAATACAGCCTCAGACACACACCCTTGCTTAGCTGTGCTTAGCTAAGCTTATCTGGGAGCCATGAAGCTCCAATGTGCTTACACCAAGCATGACACACACCCTTTTCATGTCTGCTGCTCCTCCTGCTTACACCACTGCCTTATAGCACCTACACAGTTAGGTGCAGTTTAGCACTTAGAATCTTTTTGTGATTCAGTAAATTTCCCTCTTTAGCATACCCCACTGCCTTAATCCCTTGTTACTGCACTACACCAGAGCCTTTCCCCTTAGAAACCACAGTTCTCGCATATTGTTTTGATTCTGCATGTCATAGACTATAATGGCAAAATGCAGATTTCACTTAAAATTGCCTTTTCAACTTTTTAAAATATTTTTGACACAATCCCGTCTGCGCACCGCTGCCCTATGCTTAAATGGACGAGATCGGCCAAAAAAAAAAATTTAGCTTTAGAATTTTGTAACACTTTTCTATGCCAATGACCATATATATGGCCATTGGCATGCCTAAAGATTATAATACATGCTTTTATTTGAGCTACCATGTCTCTGTTTTTATTTTTGCAGAAATGAATTCGGCTAGTAGCTAGTAGCCGAATACATTTCTGCAGGTAACACCATTCCTGCACGGATGCCTGCCTGCTTACTGAATTGCTAATTCTCCTCCTTTGCAGGTTTTTCACCAACAAATGAGATAATTAGAATTATTCAGTAGTGTCCGTGCAAGAATGGTGCTGCCAAGCTAATCCACGTCCCCAGGCTTGTTTACTGGATTGCTCGACGGCCATATTCCCTGCAGTAGCAGCTGCATTATTCTTACACTCCATGTAAGCGTTATTGAAGCCCAGGGTTAGTCTTTTATCAATAAATGAATGCAAATTCATTTCTGTCCACTAACAAAACAATGGGTGATATTCCTAGTCATTAAGCAAATGTGTTAAGGCTATCTGCACTGTTCACGAATGAGCACAGCAAAACCACAATTCATACAGGCCACTTAGGCTAATGTAAGATGACATGAATAAGCCTAAGCAAATTAAGTCATAATGAGATGTAAATGAGGAATGATGTAACCCAGCATATACTAATGAAGTGTTCTCTCATCTATTTGAGATTCACTGTGAAAGTTTCCCGCTTTTCCACACTGTCCGCAAATACACTATACAGGGAGTTTCACCTGCTCTATCTACTTTACAGTGCTCAAAGATGTTGTAATTGCTGCTAGCTTATTATTTCCAACTGTGAGCTACTTGAGCTGGCTGATCCAAAACTGCTTGCTCCCAGCAGCGCTCAATGACCTAAAAGGCTGAGATACAAGCAAAGAATAAAACACTACAATTTTATTTATTATTTACTTATTTATTTGACATTTGTTTACTGGGGTGGTCTGAAGTGAGTCTACAGAACCCGTTTTCAGCAGAGGCCCGGGGAGAAAAGCTCCACATACAGTACAATACAAATACAGTATAATCCAATACAATAAAGATTACATTAGAAATACTATACAAATATAAGTTGAAAGAACAAACTGCTACAAGATGTTGCAATATATTACTAACACATCTAGACAATTCTATACAGTTAAAAAATTACAGACAATAATAGTCACTCTCATCATACATGATGTAGACAGTGTCCAAAAAAATAGTACATAGGTAGTGCAATGTGTGACACTGACTGTAATAATACATGCAAAATAGAATGTTAGTTTCAGTTAGGGAAATAGCAGCCAGAAAGTTAGTGATGCAAATAGATAGTGAGAGAGAGTTAAGAAGAATAGAAGCAATAAAGCATGAGCAGTAGTTTAAGGATATGGTATAGAAGCAGAGAAGGAGTTAGAAGAGCCTTAGGATCTTGCAGTCTGTGAGGGATTGAAATGTGGCAGAAGAGGAAGACCTAAGCATTAGGCAGGCTTTATGCAGGAGCAGAACCATGTATTTTTCAGATAATTTTTTTAAAGAGGCTTTGAAATGGGTTAGGCCAGGCATAGACCTGGTAGCTAGAGGTAGTGAATTCCAAAGTATAGAGACAAGAGTATGAATATAGAGAGTGACCAGGTTTTCTTGTGGGTTTTGAGATAGCTAAGAGATTTTTGTCTTCTGATGGTAGGGATCGATTTGGTGTGTAAGGTGTGACTAGGTTGGCTAGTGAAGGGCAGGTAGTAGGCTTGAAAATAGGCAACAGAGTAGATAGATATATTAGATATTTTGCCAATCACAAGACACTTTATATGTGTAGAGTGGACAAGGATATTATAAAGGTCTTAGTGAGCATGTATGACCTCCATAGGGATACTGTAGGAATGCTTGGACTTCTTATCTCTGTGGATACTAAGGTATTTATAGTCCCTTCTTTAGTTGCCATGGATACCTTCCAGAGACAGATTAGGGACACGCAGGGTATCTCACAGGCTTCTGTCTTCATGATACTGCATCAGTTCTTGGATGTATTTTGGAATGTCTGTATCAGTATCTCTATTTCTCTGTGTCACCTCAGGACCAAGCCAGGACTATGCATGTCTTCGACAGGATGGCATCTTTCCCTAAGACTGCACCCATGTTGCAATTAGTGCACTATGTGGTCCAGAGGTGGAGAAGTACTGCAATAGGAAGGACTACAATTTCATCAATTATCAGGTAGTGTATGATGCATGGGGTGTATCACCAGTGTCTCTGCCCAGCATCCTGGTTCTGCTCACGATTCCCATATTTGGCCATTACTGTATTGCCCCTTCCTACATGTTAGGATGTCCAGTGATCAACCTGCTGGTAAGTGGAAAAATATTTTTTTCTCTTTTTTTCTATTTTATTTATGTAGTTATTCATGGTAAACTGTATTCCTGAATAAATACTAAACCACTTCTTCTTTGCTTCACCCTGCTTCCCACCTCCCCACTTTACTCTTTTTTTTTGTCTTTCAGGTGATGCTGGATATCCACTGCAGTCATGACACTACACATGATGTGCAAGGCTTGACGCTACATCACAGCCAAAAGTAAGCATGGCATTGTCTGAGCATCTTGTACAGCAGTGTGTGACTGTTTTTATTTTTCTCTTGTGCAGGTGTGCCAAGATTGGAGTATTTCATTGCCTGCTCTATACTTCTATACTTGTACAATATATACATTATTGCCCTTCTGATAACAATACAATGGATGCTGCCTCGAGAATGACAGAAGAACTTGCTACATTCACTTGCATCCTGTGTCATTCTTGTTACTTAGCTGGACATAACTCTAGTCCTTTGCGTGCTGGGCTCAGACAGTGGCAGTCACCAAGTACTGGTATGGTTGGCACTTTGGCTTTGTAATATTTGCAGGTATGGTGCTGTGTATACATAACTGCAAATGTATAGCACTCGTCAGGGGGGTTTATTAGAAATATGGAAAATAACATTGTAATAAATGTTTGCTGCACTGTTGTTAGCAGCTCTGCTTCTGCAGATGTGCGAACAGCTGTCATGCCTTTTTGTGCTTTTCAGATGAGGAAAACATTTTGGATGAATGCCTGCATGATGACAAAGCATCACACACAATTACATTTTCAGCAAGGTACATAATACACTCTTCAGTATTCTGTAATAGAATATCAGGTATTTTTAGTTTTCTGGGTAATGCTAGTTAGCAGTCCTTCATACATCTTGCAGTTTGGTTAACATGGAGCCAGGCCATCCTCATTTCTGTCTGTGAATCTCAGGATGAGCATTATGGAAAAATTACAGCATGTTCTGGAAATTGTAATGGTGCTGAGGAGGGTAGTGAGCCAGCAAGTGTCACACAGGTGGCTAGGTGTAGCCATTGAGTATGACAGTGGCTCCTGATGTCCTGAAATCACAAAGATCAAATTTTGTCAGCTCCATGGGTCCGTAGCTTTAAAGTAGAGCAGCAGCCTTTAGATCCTAAAGCACATCTCTGGGATGGTGAGATACACAGATGTAGATTTGGTGGGTTTGTTGCAGCATTTGCAGTTCCAAAAGAGATGTTGTGCACTGTGTCATTTGCTCGATAAACAAATGGGAGTCACAGGACTGGTAAAGATGCATATTGTTTATGACAGATAACCAAGTTTTAATATCATCCCCAAGCTTCTTATGATTCATCAGAGTGATTGTGCTGACCAGTGAGTCTCCTTCTTTATGGCTGCCCTCTTCATGTGTGTGTGTGTGTGTGTGTGTGTGTGTGTGTGTGTGTGTGTGTGTGTGTGTGTGTGTGTGTGTGTGTGTGTGTCTATAGCTGTTGCACCCATCTTCATAGAACAATGATGTGTGTATTGCATGTGAGCCACTTATAGTGCTATGTGCACATGGTCATGCTGGACCATGATGCTTTAGGTGAGTAGACCTCCTTTACATTTTGTGCATGCTATGCAGCCATATTTCTTGAAAGGTTTACTTGTATTGCACCAAGAGTACCACAGCCACCCCTATGCCAGTAGATCTGCCATACTGCAAATCCATATATGTGTTCATTATGCTTTGCATTCATACATCTGTGTATATTTATGAGTTAGTGGGTAATCTATCTGTCTGCCACTTTATGATTGTGAGCATCACTGAGTTCTATATACTGCTGATATATCTATATTTAGCTGTTTTCCTTTGCTCTTTGCAGATGGCTCATACAAACTGAAAATCACATTATGTTTTCCCATTCTGGCTTTCATGCCATGTCAGTTATTAGACATCCACTATATTTGTGTTTTATTCTCTTTCTCAGCCGTTAACTATACAGTAATATATATTCCTGAATGCACTTCTTTTGGAAGTTAAATGTGCAGGTGTGCCAAACTGCATTTTATTACTTTAATGCAGTCACTCTTTGCTACAAAGAATTTCAGGAATTACATATACATATGCTTTCCTTACCCCATCCATTTTTCGTTATGAAATATCAGTGATTTGTGCTGTCGGTTTTACTATATTTGTCCACATTGCGAAATGTTTTATTTCTACTTTAAACTGGATTGTGCAATTTAATGGAACTGCTCCAGGCTTATACTCTGGCATTATTTATTTTTATGAAGACCAGTCTTTGTTAATAAAGGAAACAGAATTTAGGTCACTTATTCTATTTTTCAAAGCAGTATTTTTCTTGGGGCCCAGTAAGGGTTTGGTAAATGTGTAAAGGTAACAGCTACACTGTGAGGAATGAATAAATGAATGATTAAGTTCTGCAAGCACACTATGTTTCATCCCTGATAATTTATAGATGAGATTAAGGCTACAACCTTCATTCTGTAGCCTGTTTGCCTACTGTGAGAATGAGCGAGTCACTTAACCAGAGAATGCTCCTGTGTCAATCTGAAAAACAGAGGTGCTTGTGTCTAATAGGTTTACCTACTTAACAGAAAAATAAAATTATACATATGGCACTTGAAATGGTAGATTTCTGATTTGGAATACTAATAAATAATATCATTAAGAAATATATACTTAGAATTAATATGGAGGGTTAGCATACTGTTTATACAGCAAGAAAATTGGAAAATCAAACTAAAATAGGTTCTCAGTCCTAGTAGGAGCATTTTTACTCATCTAAAGAAGAAATAGTTAACTTTTTTAAATTGTTTCATCACCATAAACACCTATTCCAGTAATAGGTCATGTATTTCTTTATACATCTCCCAAGCTTATAATAAACCATTATTATGACAGCATAAACAGTACATTTATACTGCAAAATCTCCTGGCCTAACAGGAAAAAGGCAATAGATTAGAATGAAATTCTGGTGACATTTTAAGTGCTTTTCATACATGCCATGATTAAACACACACACACACACACACACACACACACACACACACACACACACACACACACACACACACACACACACACGCGCACACACGCGCACACACAAGCACACACACATGCATACACTACAAGAATTAAATACAAAATATGGTAATAATTTAGGGTTCGGTAAGTTAACTAGCAGACTGTGTTCCCAAAGTGAGTAAAATGCAGATCCTCATTTATTAATATTAGACCCCCCCCCCCCCCCCACTCCAAACAAAATTATACTTTTCTCCCACTGGTTTTTATTACAGAATTTCCTCAGAATAACATTCCATTCATGCAAAAACTTATCTAAAGAAATATTTCATGTCAGTACTTCTAAGACATCTAACTCCATTTAAATTTGTCCACCACCTCTTCTTTCATTCTTATACATTTTTTTCCTGAATGTTATCCTCCTAGGCATAATTAATTTCTATGAGGTCAGAGGTACTTGGGCACTTTTGTCATATCTACCCTTTCTGAGTTAGTTTTATTGAAACCTCAGTCATTGTTTGTACATCTGTACACAGTTTAGGTTTACAATTACAAGTTGTTGAGTTATAACTCAGCAAGGGGCCAACTCACAGAGCACAACTGCTTGGAAATTCAACACAGCAAAAATATTAAATGTAAGCATTTTTACAGGAGGCCCTCTGCAACCCACCCAACCATGGGGGATAAGCACCCTATCCCTTAATCCTTGCTCCACTGTTACACCAACACAAGGGAAATCTGTGAAAATAAATAAATCACTGTTGATACTGACTTAAGAAAACAAAATAGCAGTGATCTCCTACTGAAAATAGTGATATGGGAGTTAAACATCTATCAGCTGAATCGACCAGATAGAAACTCATCCATTTTGCACTCAGCAAAGTAGAGCAGATATAAAATGAAGAAGGCAACCAGAATCAAAACAAAACAAAAGAAACAAGCAGTTGTCAAGGAGCATACTAGAGAGCCATACATACAGAAGTCTTTATTTATTTTTTTAATTTATTTTATTGTCATTTGTTTACAAAGAAAGTCTGACTGAGCCTAGAAGGACCATATTCAGCAGAGGCCTGGGGAGAAAAGCTCCACATATAAATAAACATACAATATATTTAAGACAGCCAAAACATTTGCAGTTCACAGTCAAGGATGCAAAATGATAAGATGCATTCCACAGGGACCTTTCAACAACTGTAGTATTAATACATATGGAGGAAGAGCACGTTTGTAGGAGAAAACGCATAAATACAATATCTTAGTTAAGATGAAGACAGGAAATGCATATCGGAAAATGCAGTTACTAGCAGAGGAGGAGATGGAGGTAGGTAGGTAAGAGACTAGCCAGGAGTGGAACAAGAGTGGAGTCAGGTGTTGAATATGAATTCCTTTAGAGAGGCTTTGAATGTCTGTAGGTTTGGTTTATTTATTCTTTTTGGTTACCTTTTTATTTTTGGTTACCTGGAAAGTCTGACTAAAACTCGGTGACCATTTGCAGTGGAAGCTTCAAGAATATAGACAGTAGTAAGATAAAAACAAAGAACAAAAATGTGTGTGTGTGTGTGTGTGTGTGTGTGTGTGTGTGTGTGTGTGTGTGTGTGTATATATATATATATATATATATATATATATATATATATATATACACACACACACACACACACACACATTGACAATTTAATGAATCATAGGACAAATTATACATTTTTACAACGTTTAACATTTTCAAAGTAAGTACCTTTATGTTGTTAAAAACAAATAGAAAAGAATGCTTTGTCTGGTTAGAGATAGTACAAAAAGAATTCAAACTCTAGACCTGAGATAACAATGACTGCAAACACAAAAGCTCTGCTGTGAGCAAGATATAGGCCGGTATTCATAGTCTGGGGCTTCGCAAATTACTTAATGATTATCTGCGAATAATGGCGCTACACAGATATGCAAACAAGGTCAAGGAAAGGCATTTGTGATGAATACAGAAATGCAAAGTATTTTTTAAATACACGCCCATTTATCACAGAAGAGAAAGCAGTATAAAGTTCGGCATTACGATGTTGCGATTTACTTCACAAAATCATGAGGGTTTGTGTTATTTTTTTTTTCTGCATATCATGAGCAAGTTCGGCTGAACACAGTCACACATAAAATGCTTAAGGAAAGCTGTGGACTGCACTACAGTGAAAATAATTTTTTTTTAAAATAAAAGGGGGTTATCATTTTTTTATGTAGGGGTATCCTTTTGTGGATACCCTGATGGTTTACCGAACAGCTAGGAATATGGCCTTGTGCCTTCACAGGAGTTGCCATCTTTCAAAAAGCCAGAACAGGAATGAGGAAAGTGTGGTCAGGGATGCATTAATCAGGGTTAGAACCACTCCCTGTGGGGGTCACATTAACCAAACCCTTTTTTCTACAAAAATCATTACAACAGCGATTGAAACTATCGGCAAGTTTGGAGTAACGAAAACTGCTTTATCACATACTATTTTTTTCTTAATGGAAACTACCTACCTTTCCCTCTACAGTTCATAAAAATGGAAAGATATATTTAGTAATTGTTATTGATAATGCTTATTGGTAAAAGTTGTTTGTTTTGTACCCTAACACCAGTATGTGTAATGTAGTTTAGCAGAATTTTTTTGGGGGGGAGTGGAATGTCATAATGTGGACTTTGGAACTGTCTGTGGTACATCCATGTCACTATTAATTAGATTCATATTATGTTGGATGAACATTCGCAATCAGCGAAATGCCTAAATTCACCGTTATACCTCAGGGCATGTTTGCATATTACTACGATTCATAGAGATGCATATAAACGAACCTAATTTGCAAATAACACATGTAAATGGCCCTGAATGTTTGCCAATAATTTGAACATCACCATATTAATTTGTGATTCACTGAGATAGGTGGCAAATGCAATTTTCATGTATGTTGTGAATGTTATAAAAGCATTAACTGAAATTTCCGTCATTATGAAGCTGGATTTCATGACAGCAGCAGCAGCAGTGGAACGGATTATTGACAACAGAAAATGATAATTAATCTGGTACAGTTTACTGATTGTGCATACATGGGTATGAATGCAGTAATTTACTACATAGGTCTTACTGTGCTAAGCACATAAACAGGCATGTCTGTTTAATTTGATTTTTTTTGGAGTGACAGTGAGGAATAAAAAAAGTATACTATTGTAAGTACATGACAATGGCAGAGGATAGGACAAGTCTGCTTTTTTGTGACAAAAGTGATTGCACCCATTACCTTAATAATCAGTAGATACCATTACAATTTTACATGTCTATATTGAAATTTCTATTAGGTAACTATACTGGGTGGCAGGAATACCTGGCTAGTGTTTTGTACTTTAAAAGGTGATTATATCCAAAACTACTGTCACACCTTTTGAATGTGGCTTTTTTAAAATGTAGTACTAATGGAAATAGGGGATCATGGCAAAGAAAGGATAACTTCAGTCATAAGAAAAATTGTGTCCTCATGGTAGCACTTAAGACATATGAAAAACTTCTTTTTTTTTTGGTACAGGGGGCCCAAAAAAGCCAAGAGTGACAAGGCCTGGAATCAAGTTGTTGCTGAAATTAATGTAGTTAGAGACAGAAACCTTGCACTATCATAGTGCAAGAAAAGAGCAAATTATATGGTAGCTTGTGTGAGAAGCAAGGCCAGGCAGAATGGAATTTCCCATACCAATATGGGTGTGTGTGTGGAGGTGGGGGGTCAGAATCTTATCCAAGTATCACCAGATGAGAAATACCTTCTGACTATCTGTGGGGTGACTATAACATAGAATATGGTAGAACAGGAATAATTAGAGGTGATGAGGCCACAGCTCCATCTTACCAATACCTGCAGCAGCAGCTACACTCACCTGCACATGAAGGTTCGTTTGAAATCTGTAACACACATGTATAAAAAGAGAATGGAATGCTGATGAGGATTTATGTAATTAAACACATCACAATTATTATTAGGTGAGACTTGTACATCATCAAAGTATGGAAACTGAAGCAGTGTGCATGGCAGGTGTCCAACTCAGCCTTTTGTAAGTATAATTTACTGTATGCTGTTACATTATTAATATTTATGTTTTCAGATCATTTTTTACATAGTCAGTAAGAGAAGCAAACTGTTCAACTATACCAATAAATTTGGATGATGTCAACTGCAGAATGAGTGTTGCTGCTGAATAGGTAGGTACTAGGCTATCAGCCCAAGGGCCTACGTAAGCCTAGCCAACAAGGTTCCCTGGCTTATGCCACCCAAGAAAGTTATTTTCCTGTGCTACTGTCAAGCAGAACCACAGAAGTGATCCCCGGGGTGTATTTCCTATTTCCCATCCACTCATCATGATTTTTCTTGAAGAGTGCTAATGAATAACTTTGCTTGACATAGATGGGTAGCATGTTCCAGAGTATGGGAAGTCTCTGGGACAGGAATCTATCCTTCCAGCATGTCCTGTTTATTGTGGTGACAAGGTTTAGGGCCCTAGAGCATGTAGGTCGGAGGGATTGGGATTTCTTTAGGTGTAGCATGTCCAACAGCTCTGGGTTTAACATAGCTTTATATGTTAGGCAGAGATCACCTCGGAGTAGGCGATATGCTACAGAGTAAAGCTGGAGTTTTTTGAGGTGGTCAGTGTAGGGCATTTGTTTGAGTCCAGTAATCCTCTTTGTGAGGTACTTCTGTGGCATTTCCAGCTGCTGCAGATGTCTTGTGAGGTATATTCCAAAAGGGGCGTTGTACTCTATAATGGGTCTAAAGAGTGTCAAGTAGAGGGGAACAATGACTTCTTTTTTCCTGGATGAGAACCCTTTTATGATGAGGTGTGCCACATAGAAGGACTTCCTGACTACTGTGGCGATGTGACTATCAAAGGAGAGACTACTGTCCACCTGGTCTCTTATCACGCATTTGGTGTTAAGTAGATTGCTGCCTATGTGGTAGCTCATGAGTACAGAGTTTTTACCAAAGGGGATGACACTGCACTTTTTGGCACTGAGCTTGAGGCCATGGCGCTGACACCAGGCATCTGTCTCAGCGAGGCCCTTCTGTAGGATGTCCACATCATTTGGGGACTTGACTATGACTCCTAGATTGCAGTCATCTGCGAACTTCATTATCCAGAGGCCTTCTGTGTTAGCCTGTACTTCAGAGAAGTAGATACCAAACAGGAGAGGTCCCAGTACGGAACCCTGTGGTACTCCACTTGTCACTGCTTTGAGGTCAGATTTGGAGTCTGCAACTTTTACAGTGTGGATTCTGTCAGTGAGTCAATTGGCAACCCATCTTGTGATGTAGGGATTTATACCTAGTTTAGTGAGTTTAGCTATAATTCCTGAAGGGGGGATGGTGTCAAAAGCCTTGGAGAAGTCAAGATAGGCTGTGTGAACCACCTTACCCTCATCTACGGCTTTGGTGACTGCCTCAAAGAAATTGATCAGGTTCAGGAGGCATGATCTCCCCTTCATAAACCCAAATTGGGTGGGATCCAGAGTTTGGAGGTAAACAATGTCTTTGTTTATGAGTTCCATGATGATACGTTCCATGGCCTTGCAGACCAGGCTCGTCAGGCTAATAGGTCGATAGTTCCCGGGATCGGTGGTGGCTCCCCCTTTGTGGAGTGGGATAACTGTTGCCGTGCACCATTAAGTGGGCACAAAGCCTGATGTGAGGCTATTATTGAACATGGTGCTTAAGTGGGGAGCCAGTTCATTCTGAAGTTCGTGTAAATCGCAGCCTGGGATGTTGTCCGGTCCCATGGATACTGTGTTTTTGGCTTTAGAGAGTGCAGCTTTTACCTGCGTAGTTGTGATTACAGGGACTCTGCATTCTTCCTGTATAGATATGGGCCCTTTAGGGGATGAGGGGAGGTAAAGTTAGCACTGAACCTATCTGCCAGGATGTTGGCAATATCAGTTGGTTCTTTAATGTTCATGCCTTTGTGCTGTAACTCAGAGCAGATCTGGGTGTTGCCATCGAGATTCTTGACATAGCTATAGAATGCTTTGTGGTTGTCCTTAGAATTAGTGGCAATTTTGTTTTCGTAGCTAGCTTTGGAGGATCTTATAAGGAATCTTAGCTTCTTACTGAGGCTGACCAGGGAGCTCCTCCACTCATGGGATTTTACTCTCTTTTGCAACAGTTTCTTCCTTCTGTTGTGCAGTTTGTTTATGGCAGGGGACCACCAGACTGGCTTCCTTTTTTTGGAGGATAGCGTCTTGGTTCTGTTTGGGATAGCACGATCCATGCACTTGTTTAAGTGCTTATAGAGGGCATTTGTGTAGGATTCAGCAGTTGTAGCTGTATTGTCCATCTGCATGGGTGTCATGAAGTTCACCACTTCTGTCTTAAGAAGCATGAAGTTGGCTTTGGAGAAATTTTTTACTATGGTTTCCTTAATGGGGAGGTGGAGGCAGGATGTGAATATCAAGGGTGATTAGCTTATGGTTGGATCAGACCAACAAGAGTTTACTTCAGGTGTGGAACACAGGAAACTCATGTTGGTAATGACTAGGTCTAGGATATTGTTGCCCCTGGTGGGGGTGTGGATAAGTTGATCCAGGGCATTGGAGTTTATGAATTCCAGAAAGTGTTGAGCTAAGAAGTTGGTACACGAGTAGTTTTCCCATTTAATGGTGGGGTAGTTGAAGTCGCCCAGTATTAGGCTGTATGGTTAAACCCTAATATTTTCCAGTACATCAAGAAAAGAGGAGTGGGAATTCTGGGGCATTGTGGGGGATCTGTAGCAAGCTACAATTTGGATTGCAGTTTTGCCCAAAGTTAGTTGCACTTGGATAACCTCGGGTGCATTATGCTGAGCAACTAGCCAGGAGGTGTGGATATCCTTAATGAATATGGACACACCTCCACCTTTGGTGTTTTGGTCCAGGTTACATGGCCGAAAATTGTGGTATGAGTTAAATCCTGGCAGTGCAGGGGTGCTCTCTGGAGTCTTGAACCAGGTTTCAGTCACTGCACAGATATCGATGTTCTCCATTTTAAGGAGTGCCTCGAGTGAGTGCATTTTGAGATTTAGACTTCTAGCATTGAGTAGCATTACCCTCAGTTTTTGCTTGCATGTTCCTGTTACGGTGGTGATTTTGTTATTTGAACCTTGCCTAAAAAGGCACTATAGGGGCAGCAAGAGCCTTAGCCATTATCCAGAATCCCAGAGGCAAAAGGTGCAGGCCATCTGTGGCAAAGCATCATGGTCTGTTGACCTTGTCATCCCAAGCAGACAGATACTGGATCCACTTAGAATGACACCAGAAGCTTAGCCAATTGTTGAAGTCAATAATTTTGTCCTTGTACTGCCGTATCATTCTGGGTGATGGCAGAATGCTGCTCAGGCCTAGGATCATACCTGCCTGGGTTACAAGTTCGGAGAGCTCTTCCATGTCTCTTTTCATGTAGTCCAGGGAGGTACCTCTCAGGTCATTCACATCAACATGGACAATGACAGAGTCATATTTGTACTTGTTGTGGAGTGACCTGAGTGCGTGGGTTATGGGGCGAATTCTGGCACCCGACAGGCAGCTGACAGTAACCTTCTCCTTGTTTAGCCTGGTGAGTGGGACATCAGTGTGCCTGACTATAGAGTTACCTATGACTAGTGTGTTGGGTATGTTGTTTTGCCTTATTGGCTGTGGTTGAGTGGCACACTGAGTCTGTGGGCTATGTGTCATTTGGGTTCTGTTGGGGGATGGAGGTTGCTTGCGTTTCTGCTTTGGAGGTCTCTGTTGCTTAGGCAGATTATTATTGAGAGCCTTCACAAATGTTTTTGTGTTCCTATATTTGGAGTTTGGTGGTGTAGATTTAGTGAGACTATGTGATGAGTGTGGTGTGGTGCAAATGTTTACCTTCTCCTCATGACTGTCAAGTTCAGTCTTGGTTGGAGAGAGCTGTACCTCCAGTTTGGCTAAATAAGTGCATCTCTCACAGGTTGTAGCATTGGGTGGTAGGAGGAGAGGGTTGTCTGTGTACATGTGGCAGTTTCTACATTGTCCCAAGATGCCCAGATTCATCAGATAGACAGAAGAGAACACTGGGAGCTGACCCTTAGACATGCCTGAATACAAAACTATTTTCCTCTAGTTAAGTGAGGAAATGATGATAATCTAGTTTTATTTATGGTGCAGCCAAAGGGAAGTGTGATCTCTCTCCTAACAACACATTAGTAATTCTGCAGAAAGTGAAACTGCAACTCAAAGTCAGAGCACTCATGGTTGTACAGGAGGAGCACCCCTGCACCTCTGCTCCAGTATCTCCAAACCCAGAGGAACACCTTGAGGATGATGGCAGGCATTCAGAGGCAACAGTGTCCACAGTGACACTTTTACAAAGGGGAGCCAGTTGCAGACATTTCTCACAGCTGCCCAACAGGAAATGTTCTTGACATTGTTAGGACTCAGAGCACTACCACAGAGTCAGCTGGAAATGGTCAGAGTACTCCACGGCATGCATGATGATTTTCAGCACTACTTAAAATGGCAGAGAGCAGGGATAATGCCATGGTCACATTGATTAACAGTTTGGTGGCACATCAAGCATCAGTGGCCACCTCCATTCATAAACTAGTTAGGACATACTAAAATCAAGCTGGAGTCAGTCTTGTAAGGGGCAGTGGATGGGGGTATGGGGAGAGATCACATGCTAGTACCATTTTTTGTCAAGACAATTGTTGTTTTTCTTTCGGCTTTTCCCGGGTAGGGGTCGCCACAGCAGAACTCTGGTCCGCTAATGATTGGCAGTCGATTTTTACGGTGCCAAGGTGCCAGCCCAATGCTCAACCTTCAATAAAGGCACGCCCATTCACCCATGTCTTTCGAGCGCCACTCGACTGTGGGGAGGACATGTAGACTCCACAAAGAAGGTGCTCCAGCTGAGAATCGAACGGGAGAACCTCTTGCTGTGAGGTGACAATGCTACCGCTGCACCACCGCGGCTTACAACACAGTTCACACAGGCTATGTCAACATTCATCTAAACCTACCAGAACCTCACATTCGAGGCCACAATCATGGTCACACAGCAGTGTCAGATCAGTGGCAGCAGGATCACCTGCATCAAGTAGGTCATGACATCGAACTAACTCACCTTACAGTTCTCATGGTAGGCCTGCCTACAAATTCACCTAGCCTATCAATAGGAGAGGTGTATGACTCATTCAATCTTGAACTACTGTGAATCAGCTTCAATGACACAGCTGTTGATTAACTGGAATGGGGGGTTGGGGGTGGTTAGCATGCACACCATCAATGAATGTTCAACAAAAAGCAATGTGATATGGATTACCATTATTCTACAGCTGGCAGATACCTAAAACATCAAAATAGTAATGAATAAAAATTGTTGGGAGAAATGTATCATAAGCAAAGGACACATTAAAAAGAGTATCCTGTCATGTAAACTTACACGGTTGCCACCAGACCCTCCCCACTGCCCACATGATAGTTCCTAGAGTAAGAAATTATTTTGTATGACAGCATAAACTTAATCTGATGTGCAGTACAACAGAATAATCTAAGAAGAAAAGACATATAAAAATAAATTATTATATACATTTTCAGTGTGTTAACTCATGAAACTTGTCACTGTTGTCAATATTACTTACTTTGCATAATTAAGCATTCATTAAAGCAGAAGTTATTCATGATAGCAGACAAAAATGTGAACTTTTTTCTATTTGATGACTTTCTACATCACTGAGCAGGAGTCAGTGAGCACTCAAGCATTGCAACAACATGAGTATCAGTCTAACAGATAATAAAAAATATTTAAGATGAGAGAGAATGTCAGATGAACAGTGACTGCAGACCATACACCACACAGCATATCCCACAGGTATTACTGCATGCATGAATTTTACTCTATGTGTTTTTTTTTACAATAAAGGAAACACTAACCTGAATGTCATGGTCTATAGTTTTGGACTAGACACTACCTCTTTACCTGCGAGCTACAAGTCATCCATGAACTTGCCACATGGGCTCCCTTAGTTCTGCTGCCAGCTGGTCATCATCACTCATACTGGGACTGGAATTGGGAACTGCATTGACAGCATGGGTCACTTCACCACCAGACTGGTGCATGATTATGTTATTCAGAATGTAGCATGCAGGAAACATCCTGCATGCAGTAGTTGGGTCATAATGAGGGGCACCCAATAATCATCCATGCACCTGAAATGGCTATTCAGAGACCAAACACCATCTCAGTGACAATATGGGGCTGGTACAGGGATGTGTTATATGCCTCCTCTGCAGTTCCACTTGAATTTCTCACTGAAGTCATGACCCATGGCTCCAGTGAATATCTAGCAGCAACTAAAAAAAAACAAACAGAGGAAAAAAAGGGGGGGGGGGAGGTCAAAACAGAAAAAAAACATCAGCAACAATATACCAAAAAAACATTATTTTTCCACTTACCAACATGATGATCACTGGGCATCTGCTATGCAGAAAGAGGTGGAAGAGTGAGCTAGTGTGCCAGATATAGAAATCATGTGAACTACCAGGATGCTGGCCAGAGACATTGGTGATCTACCCCTATGCATCACACGCTACCTGGCAATTGATGGAATGGTAGACTTTCCTGTTGCTGTACCATTCCCTCCAGAATTGCAACATGGGTGCAGTCTATCCTAATGAGTACAGCAGGGACACATGCCAGCCCATAAAAGGCAAGCATAATCCTAGCATGGTCCTGTGGTGACACCAGGAAATAGCTGTACTGATCCACATATGCCAAGAGGACACCCAGGAAATACCACAGTATTCCTGAGGCAGAAGCCTGCGAGATATGCAGTGTTTACCCAGTCTGTCTCTGGAACTTTCCCATAGCAAGTATAGTAAGAGTTATACATACTTCTGTGTCCACAAGGATATGAAGTCCACACAGTCCTCCAGTGCCTCTGTGGGAGTCAAGCATACCCACAAAGATCCTTATAATCTCCTGGTCCACTATAAACCTAAGGGGATTTCCTGATTATCAAAGTTATATGAATAATCTGTTTCTTATATTTTCACCTTTGCCATTGAACACTGCTGGGTGCAAACAGTTTTGCTCAACCCAAGACATGCATTTCAGACCTAGAAATAGCAAAGCACAAAGCAAGTGATAGCATTTTTGCCAGCTGCAATTCTGATAGATTTGGTGAGGCTTTTCTTTATAAAGTGCATATGGAACAAGTACAGAGAAGCAGAAAATTTGACTATGAATTACAAATGGAATAAAACATGCTTAATTAGCATACAAAATTTTACATTACCTCATTTCCATCTCATTATTTCAAAATTTATATAAGCACATTCATGGTCATTGCATATTGGCATAAATAGCCTCTATGAATCGCAGCTTAGCTGAGGTCATCTATGAATATCACAGCTATCCTCAGTGCATTTTCATAACTGAGTATGAATACCAGCCACATTCTCAACAGCTAACATCTCAGTAACACAATTAGAAGGTAGGCGAGGCGATAGCTTGTTTAATTGGCAAGGAGAGATATTTCAATACATTTATTTTTTTATTATCACTGCCATTATATCTGAGTAGTTTATTTATCAGTCTTCCAAACTTGGAGCATTTATAAATCTCAGTCTTGTTAGAACTGTCACTTTTCTGCTAAGTAAAATTGGTAACTTTCTGGTCAAGGAAGTTTAAGTCACATTTTGTGTAGTATCATTTGCAACAATATTCCCTGAATGCAGCTCACTATTTGTCAGCTGAACACTCTGTCTCTCTGATAAGGTGGTATAATCCTCTCAAGCTCTGAAACACGTGGATTTTGTTTGTGCAAATTCAATATATCATTTCTTATTTATTTACTGCATTGGTTATTATGCTATTTGGTAATTTTTATGTTTTATTCTTTCTTTCTTTCTTTCTTTCTTTATTTTTGTCTTAATTATTTATTTATTTATTTATGCTATTAGGATGCAGAGCACCAATCCTGTTATACTTTTCTTGGGCTCAACCCAGATCCTACAAAATAAAAACAGTTTCATTCTCTGCAGTGCTTCTGTAACAAATATTTTGTCTCAGCTCAAGCCACGCATAGTAAAAATGGACTAGCTGCAGCACGGTGTTACTACAACCAATATTTAAGTAATGTTTTTTTTAAAAAAAAAACAGGAATATGTTGATTATTTTGGTAATACAATACAATTACAATTTGTAGAATACTTTCTATGGCAAGACAAGAGGTGCATGTGAATATTGTAATAATTATTTGTAGAGTAAAAAAATATATTGGCAAAACTTATGTAGAAGACTAAGGAAAGGGATAGAATAAGAAAGAAAGAAACGCAAGTAGAGAAAAGGAGTGGAGAAGGAATAAAAGAAAAAAACAAAAATGATATCACTATTGTATAATGAACAAAGAAGCATTTGGTTCTTAGATTTACTACACACATTATTTAGTCCTGAATAATGTTGGGAAGCTTTTAAGAGAAATGCCCAGGGTAATTTATTATTTAAGAAACACTTTTATTTAGCACCATTAGATAGGTAACTTTCGTACAGTGACCAGAATTTGGAGTTTGATTTGGTTTCTGTGATGTTCAAAGAGATTCCCAAAGTTGTGGTGCAAGAAATAAAAAACTATGGTCAGTGTAGAGCAACCTGATTCTTGGGGGTGGGTTTGTAAAGAGGGAAGAGATCCTGGATTGTATATGTGGGATTGGAGTGATAAGACTACCAGAAAAGAATAGAAAATAATTTAGTTTGAGAAGCTTAGCTGCACATTATCCAAGTTACAACATGGATTTTGATCGGTAGTCAGTTAGACTTAGAAAGTAGAGAAGAGTCATCTTATCTTTTTCAAGCTAGGGTGATGGAACTGAATATATTCTTTATGATGCTTTTTAGGAAGGATTTGTTGTGTTGTTAATGTAGTTAGGAGAAAACATTCCAAATAGACAGGAAATACTCATTTTCCAATGGCAAGTCTTCCATCTGGAAAATCTTAATTAATAGTAGACTAAGTAGAACATATCAGGTGAGGAACAGATCCAGTATCTGGTAATTTCAATAAATGGAATATGAACAAGGTAAAAAGACTATAGTATTTAACTCCATAATCTTGATTCTGACCAGTTTCGTGCAGATAGTGTTCATTTTGAAGAACACAAAGATTCCTTGTTAAACTCTCAAAATAAAATTTCTACTTACACTGCCTTTCTTGTAACAATTCATCATAGGTTTGCTTACTGTCAGGTACAAGAAGGGTTAACAATCACAATTCCTTTCTTTGCACTTATACACGTCTAAGTATGAGTTGTTAATTCTGCTTAGCATGTTTCTATGAAGTTCTATAGGAAGAAGACCTTTAAGGAATTCCCTTAAGGCACTGTCTTGGGGCGCACTCCTTTTTGGCGTTTCTTCTAAGACGTCAAGACTGACTGTTGTGTGGCTCATCAAATATGCAAATAAATGACTGTAAACTTGGGAATTTTGTGTTTAACATTGCTAACACCACCTTCCCTCAAACAGCACTTAACATTCATATGAATGATATAGTACAAATGGCATTCTCTTCAATGTCCAAAATGCAGAATTCTTGCATGTGGCAACTACCCCCTGCACGGCCTTTTAACACTTAAACCCACACACATACACACACACACACACACACACACACACACACACACACACACATACATTTTATTTACTATGTCATGGCAATGACTAAAAGTTGACAAAAAAGTAAAGGACCTTAATGTCCTTGCATTCGGACTCCTTCATTTAATAATGTATAACCTGTGACATCCATAAAGCATAAGGATGTAATTACTTCCCAGTATACAGCTCATATGAGACCATTTATAGAATAGTGCACCCTGTTGTTTAACCTTTTCACAACGTATTATGCAACCACAGAAGGTATAAATAATCCTTACAAAGAAGTGAAAGAATAAGTCTTGTCGTATAGCCAAAGAGTATAGCAACTTTCTCCTATTTGCATCTTTTCACCTTAACAGATGAGAACTATGTCTGAAAACAAAGAGCATTAAAGGACCCCTTACTATTTCATATTTTCTTAGAATACCACAACTAACCTGAATACAAAAATATACTTAGTATCAATAAAAAAAATAATATTAATCATGATACTTCACAGTCAAAGACTCCTACACCTATGGAATAACCTGCACCTCTCAATTAAATTCTGCCCATATCAGTCTAGATCTTAAAGAAGAAACTACATGACTTACCTAGAGTCTGAGCTAGAGCTGAAACTGGTCCAATTGGATCAGTGCTCTACCCCAGTTAACCAACCATATAAAGGTCAGCGCCTGTTTCCCCTGTCTAGCTGGGACACAGGTGAGATCCAACATTGAGTTCCTCAGCCTGTAAAAGACTTAAATGTGTTAAACAGAAACTATGAATCTATAGTCTCCCAGTTTCAAAGAATAAGCCTTGACTACATTGAAGTTAATCTCTCAAGGGAAAATGAGTCCTAATGACAGAACAATGTAATTTAGCAATATCCGCAGTCCTTGTATGATGATGTCACACAGTAACTATAGTCCAAAGTCATCCTGTGTACGTGTCTTAAGCTCTTATAACATCTTAGTAAACAGAGATAATTAAAAAGCAATTCATAAGACATGTTCATCTTTCTCAAACAAATGTCTCTTTTTCTCTTGCAAGTATACTGTACCGTATCAGCTACATCTAAGGTAACAACAGTGCTGCCCAGTGTTGGTGGAAGCATGTAATTTCTCAATCATCTACAGTCCAGTGTAAAGAATAAAGCAAAAATTATAGGGCTGCTCACCTGTGCGTTGGTGGTTTTTTCTAGTTTCCTGTTTCCTAGGAGTGGATGGATTTTTCATCTGTGTGTTGGTGGGCTCTTCTAGTTTCCTGTTTCCTAGGAATGGGATGGATTTTTCATTTGTGGGTTCTTCTAATTTCCTGTTTCCTAGGAGTGGATGGAATTTTCATTTGTTATACATCTCTGTTGGTCCTGGTCAGCTCGATTGCCTGTAGTTGTGTTTTTTTATTCTAAGGGGAATAGTGGGCATCAAGTTTGCCTCAAACTTGTGAAAAAGACTCTCACTCAGTACTTTTGAATTCACAGATACATTATTCATCAGATACATGCATTAGATTGTCAGATTCTTATTGACTTTTCAAAATATATGTTTGCAATAATAATAACACCATTTATAGGCTTGCAGATGTTTTTATGAACATATTTTTGAATATAATATGAAGTCGTTTATGATGTGAGTCTACTTTTACTCTTTTTCCATAGATGCACACATGAAATATCTGACAAAGACTATGGCTAATATCATAGAGATTTAAGTATAGCATTTTTAAGTATCAGTTAAATCTTTTTGCCATAAGCTATTGGTTTTTATTCCTGTCGTAACACTTCAACAAGACACCAATGGCTAAGATCTACCTGCAAACATCTGAGTGCAGACCTTATAGTAACCAGCTGTTTAAGAATTATAAGGTTTTTCACCTATTCTGCTGATGAAAACCATGTTAGAGCATGATCTAGTAGCTTCCAGAGTGGTACTGTTCATAGGTTCATAGGTTCATACTAGGCTATCTGCCCTAGGGCATTTATAAGCCTAGCCAGAGTGTGTGTGGCTTTCACCACCCCTTAGGATGAGAATACTATACCCATTAGTTTGCTGTGCCTCTGTCCAGCAGTGATACAGAGATGATTCCCGGGGTAAACCTACGATCTCCCATCCACTCGTCAAGATTTCTCTTGAACAGAGTCAGTGAGGGGCTCTGCCTCACATGGACTGGGATTCTGTTCCATAGTGTAGGGAGTCTCTGGGTGATGAATCTTTCCCTCCAGCACGTCCTATTTATATCCGTGTTGAGGTTTAAGTCTCTTGCTCTCGTGGCTCTGGTGGATTTGGATTTTTTGAGGTGGAGCATGTCCATTAATTCGGGTTGGACATGGCCTTGTATGTCAGGCACAGATCACCTCTGAGCAGACGGTATGCGACTGAATAGAGCTGGAGTTTCTTCAGTTGGGCATCGTATGACATATGTTTGAGCCCCTTTATCCTTTTGGTGAGGAACTTTTGGGGTCTTTCCAACTGCTGCAGGTGTCGGGTAAGGTACATTCCGAATGGGGCATTGTACTCAATCATTGGTCTGATAAGTGAAGAGTACAGGGGTACAATGACCTCTCCTGATCTGGATGTGAATCCCTTCATGATCAGGTGGGTAATGTAGAAGGTCTTCCTAACCACTTTGGCAATGTGAGTGTCAAAAGAGAGGTTACTGTCAACTTGGGTCCCCAGGTCCCTGATAACATCTTCATGTTAGGGATGCCTAGGTAAAATATAAAATATTTATCAGGAAAAATTTATTCAATAGCTTTAAATTTGTAAAAATTAGATTGGAGCCATTTAAAATATAAAAAACTGGACCTCATACTTGGAAAATTCATACAGATTTGGCATTTGCTTTTATTTAGATTTAAGCCTTTCTATCTCAGATTATCCAGCAGTTTTTAATAGACAGAGATCATGTTTCACCTTTTGAAAACTACAGGTTAGAATGTCAACAGCAATGATGACTATACCAGTTAGCCATCTTGCTTCAGCTCACTGAAATATTTCTGAAATGAGAAGATTCCAGTTAATAATCACAGAATCCTGTATCTATAAAGAGATGTATCAAATGAACACAACCTGGAAATAACTTCATCTATCTGAATTTGAAAGAACGCGTATAGAGAAAACGTAATAGCCATTGTTGCTGCCGCTCATTCATTCGTTTCATACAGATAATGTTCTCTCTTGATTCACTTGCTTAGGACCTAAGAACTGACACACATACTTTATCTGGCTTCATGACCAGTATGAGGCTATTTATCCATTCATTTGTTAAGAGTAATTATGAATCGTGTAGCTTCTATGTGTTTTAGTTCTTGCTTATTCCAAGCTCAAAACATAGCTGGAATTCTTCTTAGAACATAATAACTGATATTGTCTCAGGGGAAATCATAATATAATATTCACCTTGCATACAACCAAAGCCTTCACATAAGTCACAATATTTTTGCAAAATCTCTTCAGTACTTTATATAATACACATCCACCAGTTGTGACCTTATTCTTCTGACCCTGCGATGAGTTATTAGTTACAGAAACTATTTTAGTGCATCTGTTTGACACATTCACATTATTTTTTTTATTAATAAAATGGATGTTTACACAAATATCATGTATCTGATCCTTCAAAATAGTAGGTTCATGGGTTCATAGGACAATACTAGGCTATTGGCTTGGATGCTCTTATAAACCTAGACAAGAATTTTGCTCATGTTCCCACAACGTCAGCGCCTGTTTCCCCTGTCTAGCTGGGACATAGGTGAGATCCCAGGGGTGTATTTTTTATTTCCCATTCAGTCATCCAGGTTCCTCTTAAAGAGGGCTAGTGAGGTACTCTGCTTGACATTGAGAGGGAGTCTATTCCACAGATGGGGGAGTCTTTGGGACACAAATCTCTCCCACTACCAAGTTCAATTAATGTCACAGACCAGGTTGAGGCCTTGCATATGAGTTGCGTGAGTGGAGTTTGACTTACGGATATTCAGCTACTCCATCAAGGCTGAGTCTGAGAAGGCCTTGTATGCCAGACACAGGTCACTTCTGAGCAGTCTGTATGAGACTGAGTAGAGGGAAAGGGCTTTAACCTATCTGTATAGGATAGGTGTTTGAGACCCTGGATTTTCCTGGTCAGGAATCTCTGTGGTCTCTCCAACTGCTGCATGTGCTTGACAAGGTACATGCCAAAGGGGCATTCTTTTCAATAATGTGCCTGATAAGGGAGGAGTACAGGGATGTTATGACCTCCTTGTTCCTGGATGAAATACCCTTGCTTATGAAGTGGGCTGTGTGGAACACCTTCCGTACAATGGAGGTAATGTGGTGGTCAAATGTCAGGTTGCTATCAACCTGGGTGCCCAAGTCCCTCACGACTGACTGCATTGTTATTAATGTGATAATTAATGGGGGATACCATTTTCCCCAAAGGGGATAATGATGCATTTCTTGGCATTCAGTTTGTGGCTATGCTTCTGGCATCAGTCATTAGTTTGGGTAAAACCCTCTTGGAAGATGTTCACATCACTGTGGGCTCCCAGCTTGCAGTCATATGCAAACCTGGTCAGCCACAGACCACTGGTATTAGCTTGTACCTCACAAAAGTATATTCCAAACAGTAGAGACCCTACGACTGATCACTGCGGTACGCCACTCATTACGGGTCTACTACTAGAGGTGGCTTCCCCTGTTTTGACACAGTGGTGCTAACAGTGAGTCAGTTAGCTATCCATCTGGTGACATACTTGTTGATTCCTAGCTGGAAGAGTTTATCTATTATGCCTGAGTGGGGAATAGTGTTGAAGGCTTTGACTAGTTCAAGGTAAGCGATGTGCACCATTCTCCCCTCATCCATGGCTTTGGTGGCTGTTTCAAAGAAATCAACCAAGTTTAGCAGGCATGATTTCCCTTTGACAAAACCAAACTGTGTGGATTCAAGTGTTTGGAGGTTACCAATGTCCTTGTTTATAAAGTCCATGATAATGCCTTCCATGGCTTTACAGATCAGGCTAGTTAGACTTATGGGCTTGTAATTGCCTGGGTCACTGGAAGCTCCACCTTTGTGTAGAGGGATGACAGTGGCTGTCCTCCATTCAGCTGGGACAAAGCTAGTGCTCAGGCTTTGGTTGAATAAGGTACCTAATGGTGCTAAGAGCACTTGCCTCAGTTCATGTAGGACACAGCCAGGGATGTTGCTGGATCCCATGGAGGCTGTATATTTAGCCTTTGAGAGGGCATTACGTGATTCTGCTCTGCATAAGCTGAATTACTGCTTAAATACTCATACTATGTACCATCGTAAACCTGCTTCACCAATATACTCAAGTTCTGACTCTGTGCATCTTCTGTGCTATCATATGTGGGTCTATATTAGAAAACCGAATGTCCAAAACCGCGAACACCTAATACGTAACACATATACACCAAACTACCACAAGAGCGAAGGACCTAAATGTCGAAAACCTGCAATACCGAATGCACTTCAAACTACAACAGTGCCACACAGGTAAGAAAAACACACGTAAACAAACTTCACTAATCACATTTTTGCAGGGCCCCCTTGATCCGCCACACCCCCTCTACTTATATATACCAACTCCAAGATCGCCCTACAGTGGGGAAAAGGATATATTTCCTCTTCCCACAATCACCTTGCTGGCCACAGGAATTAGTTTGGCATTACGGTTTTTGACATTTAGGTCCTTCGCTCCTGTGGTAGTTTGGCATATATGTATTGCTCATTAGGTGTTCACCGTTTTGGATGGTCACACATCTTATATAGACCCAGATGTACATATCTAGTTTCTTAGTGTGCTTCTGTTGCAACATTTACATGTTAAATTGTACCAAATGCTTCACAAAATGTGTAACCTAGAGTGTTTTATCACTTTAACTGAGCTTGCAAGGACACTGCTTGAAACACTAACCTATACTTTTAACCTTAGTACGTATAGTCCGACCAGACATCCAAATTCTTTAATTTCTGCCTGGAAGAATTCAAAAAGCAAGAACGCTGATGTCAACACTTTATATTTTAAATTCCATGAATAAGATGTAGATTTAAACAGTATGTTACATTCTATGTATATCTAATCTGAATTCAGCAGACATGTCTATAATTATCACCTTTTCTGACTAGCATTGGTCTTTGCTATTGTTAGCAACTTAGCCTGCATTCCCATCATTACTACTACAGCTACTAATAGCTTAAGCACTGTATAAACCATGCACTGTGTTTACTATATGTAATTCAGTTGTTCAAAAACATTTCAGTTTTGTACTGTTCCTTTTACTTCAGTACTTCATTTTTATACTAAGATTTGTTAAATGGTTATAACTCCCACTACAAATCCTACTCTGTTGAATGTTTTGGAATGTGCTTTCTTATGCCTATGGCAGAACTGTTAGCAGTGTGTGTGGTGTCTGGCTGCAGGTTTATTATGTGGCAGCATCATGAACCCATGCAGTTGCTGGTATTTTCATTTTTAGATTAACATGTTAATAGTGCCAGTGAATGTTTAAAATATGCTAACTCTAGGCATATAAATCATTTTGTTGTATCAGATCTACTCCTGTTATCAGTCTGCCTCTCACCAAGTAATTTTCCATTCCACACTCATATTTATTTATTGTTTATTTAGTTATTGATATTTGTTTACCAGGGAAGTCCAATTGGGTAATAAATATCCATTTTCAGTGAATGTGCAGGGAAAAAATTCCAGAGTTAAATAATATCAAATAAAACACTAGTACAGATGTAATTACAAAAAAAAACATTTATACATACAATTTGACATGGGATAAATAGGATAAAATAAACCATGAAGAGACACCAGTGATGTAATGATAAAAGAAAAAAATTACAATTAAAATGACAATCAGTATATATAAAGGTATTAGAAGCATATTCTACTATGCTAGGAAATAATCAAAAAAGATGACAAAAGTAACCCCTAAGAATGGGGAGACAGTGGGTGTTAAACGCGTGTAGACAGATAATATAATGAAAGGTTAGTGAGAATGCAGTGGTGGTGCTGTGGTAGCATTGTCGTCTCACAGTAAGATGCTGTCCAGTTCGATTCTCAGCTAGAGCGTCTTCTGCGTGGAGACATATGTGAATGGGTGTACCTTCGTTGAAGGTTGTGCGTCAGAGCTGGCAACTCGGCACGTAAAAATCAACTGCCAATCATTAGTGGACCGGAGTTCTGCTGTGGCGACCCCTAATTGGGGAAAGCCGAAAGACACAAGACAAGTGAGAATGTAAAGTATGTCTTGATGTAGACCATACAGGAGAGGTCCATGGGCATAGCCTTGAGTTAGTGAGATCAATTTATCCATACTATCTCTTATTAAAAATAAGAGACAAGTTGCCATCCTCATAGTCTGCTCTCTATTTTACTTCACTTGCATAAACATAAAGTGACATCTGAACCCCTTGATGTCTAGTAACAATTAAATGCCTTACAGGGAAAACTTGTTGGTGGCTTATGATAATCTTGGAATTTATTTCTCACGACTGAAAATTTTCCTCTCTCTCTCTTTTCCTCTGAAAGCCTGAAAGTGTTGAATGCATTAATTGCTTCCTCAGCAGCAACATTAATTGCATACATAGTCTTGCAGATACAGCAAAGGATTATGGCTGTGAGCTGTTAACGAGCTATTTACTGAAGTTCAGGGTTTGATTCTCTGAGCCATCATTTACCTATTGTGACTCCAAGCAAGTCATTTAACTAGAAACTGCTTTGGTAAAATTAAGTTAGATTCATAAAAGAAATGCCTATTAACTACCTATGCAAATGTTCTGGTTTATTGACAAATCAACTTACAGTGACATACAGATGTAGAGAACCTTGTAGTTTAGTAAAATTCAAAATAAATAAATGATTAATTTTAAGAATGAGATTCGAGTACATACCGTAAGAAACAAATGTGGCTATGCAAAAAAATGAATGTGAAAACTCTGAAAACAGTACTTAGCTACGTGACTTTCTCTTCAAGCTGTATTACTACTGCTCCTTGATGTGATATTACAGAAGCTGAGTCTGTAACTCATCAAAATAGTAAAAACAATTTAAGCAGCAGAATAAAAATGCAATCTCTGATGGCAAAAGTTGAAAGGTGGTAAGATGTCCATTTAATATGACACCATGCAATAAATCAATAATGTAGTCTAGGATAACAGAATGAAGAGGCTTTAGATGGCAAAGTTACAGATGACTGCAGCATTGTTGGCCCACCTGCTTTAATTCAAAAATGTCGTACTACAATGCATTTTGTCACAGTGTATTGCTCTGTGAGAGTCACCAGAGACCTTTCCTAGATAGATAGATATATATATATATATATATATATATATATATATATATATATATATATATATATATGTATATATATATATATATATATATATATATATATAATTTGGAGGGGTGTGGGAAGCAGATCGCATCCCACATGGAGGTCAGGAGGTTGGGCGGGCTTGTCCACCTGCAAAAAAATATTTTTTGTGTATTTTTATGTTTTATAGTTCACCATTTTGATAATGAATTTTTGATAAATGGTGAGCCACAAAACTGTACTACAACAAGTACTTGGTACCCAGCTTAGACACAGATCCTGACACTTCGACACTAGAATGCTGGCTCAGAATGAAGGATCACAGTTCCCTTAAAATATACACACAGACACAGCACACACACACACACACACACACACACACACACACACACATATATATATATATATATATATATATATATATATATATATATGTATATATATATATGAACTCATTTCACTGAATTTCAATTCATCCTCAAAAAATTGCTGAAAGCTCAAATTACTGAAAACTAATTTCACTGATTCACATTTCTCTGAATGTAAATACTGTTGGGCAAATAAAATGTTATATGCCCTTTTCCCCACTGTAGAGTGATCCTTGAGTTAGTATATATAGCTAGGGAGGTGTGGGGGTGGTGTAGCCCACCACCTACTTAGCTTTTATATTTATGAATCTCATTTCACTGAAAACTAACAATGTAAAACCAAATGTAGGTGGGGGGCTATGCCCCCCACACACTCCCAACTATATATATTAACTCCAGGTTCACACTACAGTGGGGAAAAGGGCATATACATTTTATTTGCCCAACAGTACTTACATTCAGTGAAATGTGATTCAGTGAAATGAGTTTTTAGTGATTTGAGCATTCAGCGGTTTGGTGTGAGTGTTTTAAAAGGGCAGCCATGGTGGTGCAGTGGTTAGCATTGCCACCTCACAGCAAGAGGTTCTCCGGTTAGATCCTCAGCTGGGGTGCCTTCTGTGCGGAGTCTGCATGCCCTCCCTGTGGTCGCATGGGTTGCCTCCAGGTACTCCAGTTTCCTCCCACATCCCAAAGACATACTGTAGGTAGATTGGACACTCTAAATTGGCCCTAGGCGTGAGTGCATGCTTCTGTGTGCCTTCTGTGGAAGGTTGGGTGCCGGGCTGGCAACTCACACTATAAAACTCCACTGCCAATCATGAGCGGACAGGTGATCCGCTGTGGCGACCCCTAACCGGGAAAAAGCCGAAAGAAGAAGAAGGTGTGAGTGTTTTGAAGTTCAGTGAAATGAGTTTTCAGTGAAACAAAGTAGACCAACACACACACACACACACACACACACACACACACACATATATATATATATATATATATATATATATATATATATATATATATTTTTTTTTTTTTTTTTTTTTCTGTGCTTTTAAACATGCTTCTTGATTAGTATAGGGTCCTGAGCAGAACAGAGACAGAAAGAGAATCTGAGAAACATCCCAAAAAGGAGCCAGCAAGAAATTTCTAAATAGGAAAGTAGGTTTCAAATAGTCCACAAAACACATCCAGCACAGATGCAATAGATACATTGACAGAAACATACCTCTTTAATCTATCAGTAGAGAAAATGCTTAGGTCCTCTGCTTTGAAAGAAGTTGAATTGTTGGTTTGAAATTGCTTCCAACATGGTTTTAACCAGTGCTTTTAAGATGTAAACAACTGGAGGTCTCCACACTTTCAAGCACTTATAGTAAAGCAGTACTTTTCAGCATAGCTAAGGTTGCTGAAAAGAGGACTGACAACGTTTTGCCCTATAATGGCAACAGAAAAGGAGTTCATAATCAATGTAAGGAAGGAGACAAGAGATTTTGCCAAAGTGTTATTGCAAAGAAATGAGAAAAGGGAGAAACCGACAAGATACTGGTAAACAATATGGAACTAAATTGGAATTATGACACCTCAGTTAGTGAAATCCAATTCACTGAATTTGGTTTCATCAAACAAATGACTGGGCAGTTGGGCAAATGTCTTGCTATAATATTTGAACAAGTCATTGACTTCTGAATGGACTGGAAGTAAAAGTTTTTAACAAAATGGATGAAAAATTACACATGCCTTGCTTCAGTCTTTAGTTAGGAAAAACAGAGAGTGGACTAACTGAAAGGGGAAAAGATCGGGTAACTGAGAGAAGTGGTTTGGTGCACTGGTACAGTCTGACAGTATCAAAGAAGAGTTTTATATATTAGAATTTCAGGCAGAAGGATCAGATGATTTATGACTTAAAATCTTCAAGAATCCAACCATGACATTAGCACCCATAGTAACAGAACTACAACACGACACAGGTAAGAAAGGGGAATGCTAGAGGACTAGCAGAAGACTAGAGTGATGTTATCACACAAGATAGAAAACAGGGTCACCAGTGGAAATTACTGAACATTCAGACCTATTTTAGTAAAGGGGATGGTAAAGATTTCAGGCAGTGACCGTTCTTTAAGGAAAGTTTGGGTACAAAATGTCAGCCATTGATCACCACCAAAATAAAAATATAAGATTGTGGTGAATCCACAAAAAACAGCACCCTATGGCTACATTTTCAGAAGCTGACTGCAGCCATCAAACATAATACTATTAACTCACAGAATGAAGAGTCCACTAGAAATATTAACTAAAACACCAACATTTGCAGCAAGTGATCAGACATTCCTAAGAAAGAATCATTTGGCTCAGCAAATCTTTAAATGGCTAACAATAAATAAACAGATAACCCCTCAGAAACAGACATTTAGAATCACATTATTATTAGTATTTAGTATCACAGCAGTCTGCAAATGGCACAAACAGATGTTTTTATTTGATTATGTTTTTATTTGTTAACAAAGTATGTCCATTAAACAAAAGTGCATTTTACAAATGGACCTGGAATCACTGATTATCTGACTTGAACAGGGTCACATTGTATCCAAATGGAAAGTAGGGGCTCAAACAAATGACTACAGAATTAAGCTGCTTAGCAGCTCTAGCAACACACTGCCAAATGTTGAAGAAAAGCAGCATAGACCTTTGGTTCTCAAACAACCAGGTAGCCAAGTGCAATCACAAGCAGAAGATTTCAGTGTATTGTAAATTAGCTCAGTGGGCATCTCAATGACTCTTACCATGCAACTGTTAAGAAAAAGATTCAAGAGAGTTTACTATCTCAAAAAAAATTATGTCAGCAATATGAATCTTGTTCCTCCAACAGATGAGATATCAGTGTCCCATTCTTCCATGATGGAGGCTAGAGTCAAATGTTAGGGAGTGGGCCAGTATGTTGGCCCAGTGGACTGTCCTATTACTACTGCACTCAGCAGCCTGCAAGCTCTTCTATAGCCTCTTAGGGAGGTGCATGCATGCTTCCTTTAATGAAAAAGCACACCACTTGCAGCACATGCATGTCAGGCTGTACAAGCTGGTAGTGATACATGTGCATTCATGGTGGTATCACCATTGCTGCAAGCCAAGCTGCCACCCTTCTTCAATGATGAGTGAGCTATTATAGGCTGCTCATTCCCATCCTCCCCCACCCAATCCCTCCACAGCCCATGCTGCTAGGTGAACACAGGTCATCTTGAGGACACTCAGGGCATTATCCTTCTGTGTCACGAGGATGTGTGTTCAGCTTGACAATTCAACCAAAAATCTCCAGCATAAAACAAGATGTCGCCCAATGGCTGACATCAGAAACAGATTTGCTCACAGGCACATAGCCATTTTCTGCCATCTCAGTATTGTTTTATCTCAGACTGTTTGCTGCAACAATGTCAGACTGAGAGCAAGAAACAAAGTTCTACAAAGTGTATCTGGTTTATTGTGGAGTAGCAAAATAAATTATTGCATAAAGTACAATTCCAAAACAAGTTTCAAAGCAGCATGATCAAGTAAGTTGTTTCTGACTTATGATGTAAACTGACTTCGTAATTGTGCTACTGGCAGAATAGCTGCCATTTCATCATAAACTACAAATGAGTACAGCAGTAAATCATGTTACATCAATCTGTATTACTGATTAACCATTTAAAACTGTCCATTGTAAATAGCTGTCCAAGCATGACAGCATCTGTTCTTGTAACCTGGTTCTGGCATGGTACATAGAGGCACAATTAGTGAAGGCAACTATCCATATGCAGAAATGACTTGATTTAGATACACGCCCACTGGTGTGAATCCTGTTCTAGGCTGTAACACTGCCCATAGCATGAAGCATGCACTTCCAAGCGGGGCCTTACTGAGACGGACACCTGGTGTCAAAGTCATGGCCTCAAGCTAAATGCCAAAAAATACATAGTCATCCCATTTGGGAAAACACCCATGAATTACCACATAGGTGGCAGCCCCCTTAATACAGAAGAGGTAACAAGAGATCTGGGGACCCAGGTAGATAGTAATCTCTCCTTTGACAATCATATTGCCAAAGTAGTTAGGAAATCCTTCTATGTGGCCCATCTAATTACTAAAGGGTTCACATCTAGAAATAGAGGTTATAGTGCCCCTCTACTCATCACTCATTAAACCCATCATAGAGTACAATGCCCCATTTGGGATGTACCTCAAAAGACACTTCCAACAGCTGGAAAGACCACAAACATACCTCACCAAGAGAATTACTGGCCTCAAACATATGTCCTATGCAGCCCGACTGAAAAAACTCAGGCTGTATTCAGTGGCATATCACTTACTCAGAGGTGATCTCTGCCTAACTTACAAAGCCATGTCCAACTCAGAATTGATGGACGTGCTCCACCTAAAGAAATCCAAGTCACTGTGAGCCACTCGCTCTAGTGAGCTAAACCTCACCACAACAATAAGTAGAACATACTGGAGGGATAGATTCCTGTCAGGAGACTCCCCATGCTTTGGAACAAAATTCCAAATTACATCAGGCAGAGCCCCTCACTAACAATCTTCAAGAGAAACCTTGATGAGTGGATGGGTAATAGAAAATACACCCCTGGGATCACTTCATTGTCTCTACTTGACAGAGAATCAGTTAATTAATCAATGGGGTGGAGAAAGCCGACACACTCTGGCTAGGCTTATAAATGCCCTCCGGCAGATAACCTAGTACCTACCAATGAAATGAACCTATAAAAGACAAGTGTCAAACTTTGCTAGCAGTTGTGTATGTGAAGAAAAGCCACCAAAAACCACCACTCCTCTTCGTCACGAAAAAATGAATAAACAAATAGTAATCCGCTTGCATTTACCATAAAGGGTACCCTCCTGCAATACTCCAGTCACATATGCCAGATGTATATCACTCCATAAAACAAAGTAAGCCACTCGATAAGTAAAAACGAATGTTTAATGAAACACCAAGACCAGCATGCCACACAAAGTTAGGATTGAGCGCGCTTTCATCTATTTCATCAAGACTTCATCAGAATCCATTAACTGCAGAATAAAATGGTCTTAAATACATAGTCACCTGATTAATTAATTAATTAAATACAAACCAATTTAATAGCTTATCCAATTATTAATTTTTTCAAAAATGTTGTTACTCGATAATATTTGTAACATAGTAGTAAAGTATAAACTTTGCACAGTGAATAGTATTAAAACCTAATCTAAAAATATGTATATAATAAATAAGAAGAATTTTATATATATATATACATATATGTCTCTAACACCTAATGTAGTCATATTTATCATCCACAAAAATAAAACACAGGTTGATTGCTTAAAAAATCCTATATACAAAATTTGTTACTTATGATGTACTCAGAATATTGTCAAATGATGTATACAGTATACTTGTCTATTGTATATATACTAAATTCTGTTTTATGTTACCCAAATAAAAAATAACTATTTGTTTATTCATTTTTATGTGAAGAAAAGGTTAAAAGTTATGTGTGGCAAAAAGACATCATAGTTCTCTCTGTGATACATAGTAATTTGCTGGGACACCAAATACAAAATATACAGAAGGCAATAAAAACCCTCTGCATGGAATCTTTTGGAAAAAAAAAATTCTGACATATATTTATTTAATTGTTTTTTTTTTACCAAGAAAGTCAGACTGGGTAATACCCATTTTCAGCGGAGGCCCAGGGAGAAAAGCTCCATTTGCTTATGTTGCATTATACGAAGTTCCAGTTAAACACAGAGTTGTTACATTTCTATTTATATTTCTACACATACAGTAGTTACATTTATACATTCTAAGATTTTACAGAGGTAAAAGTTACTAAAAAGAGAGCCCACGTGCAGCTTTGTGGATTGTACAGGCAGCAGTTGTGTATAAAAATTGTTTTGTCATGTCAGTGAGAGGCTGAGAGTAGGGCGGCCATGGTGGTGCAGCAGTTAGCATTGCCGCCTCACAGCAAGAGGTTCTCCGGTTCGATTCTTGGCTGGGGTGCCTTCTGTGCAGAGTCTGCATATCCTCCCTGTGGTCGCGTAGGTTTCCTCCGGGTGCTCCGGTTTCCTCCCACATCCCAAAGACATGCAGTAGGTGGATTGGACACTCTAAATTGTCCCTAGGTGTGAGTGTGTGCATGTGTGTGTGCCTTCTGTGGAAGGTTGGGTGCCAGGCTGGCAACTCAACTCTGTAAAACTCCACTGCCAATCAGGAGCGGACAGATGATCTGTTGTGGTGAACCCTAACTGGGAAAAGCCGAAAGAAGAAGTGAGAGGCTGAGAGTATTCTGTTTAAGGAGAGTATTTGGAGAGTATCATACAGTGAACACAAAGTCTGTTTATTCATGTTAACAGAAAGTTTTCTATTAGCACAGTAACAAGACACAACTAAGACATTAGCATGACAGGACCTGGGCACACCAATGTGCTGCATCTGTTGCTGCAGTAACAAAAAAGCTTTTTGGTAGTGTGATATCAGCCTGCAAAAATGGTAAGCTGTCACACTAAGAAAAACCTTTTAGTTAATGTGGTTAAAGAAAAAAGGACGCAGAAGTTAAACATGTGACACTGGAACCAGGATGTGTTAAACTGAAGAGCAACATAGTTTAAACAAGCAGCCTTCACTGCTATTAAAAGAAAGACAGCATAATAAACACCAGCTGCTATTGAATCATCATAATTGTAAATCCTTTTTATTCATTTGTTTCAACATGGCATCAGGGAGTGACATCAGTTGTTGCTACCTCTCTTGATTCAGTGCCACTCTCTTACCTTTTTCAACAGTCATAACTGACTGTGACAGGTCTTCTCTCTTGCTATCTCTGTACTGGAAGTTTTCATTTCTTCTTGCCTTCTTCCTGTCTCTCCCAAATCATTTCACCAAATCAACTTCTGCTTTCCATCAAATGTGCCTGAAGTACCATAATCTAAATTATTTGTCCTTATCGGCAACTGGAGCTAATTTGGCTTCTGTTCTAATGATATCATTTCTTCATCTGTCCAACAGATATTGCATGGCCACTTAAAAACTCTGAGGAGCACCTATGAGTTTCAATTCATAAAAGTATGTGTATTGCTAATTCTTGAGTTAAAAGAAAAGCTGAGAATTTGCAAGAGTTAACTACAACTTAAAAAAGGAATGGAAGCATGAAATAATGCAGATGCTATCTACATCCAGTGGGAATGGTTTGTTATCTTTTAAAACTCTGTAGCTGAAAGTGTTTGGTCATCAAATTTTATTATTTAAAATACAATATTTAGATATGCCAAAAATCCCTGTATTAAAAACTCATAATTAAGCGACCAGGCTGCAAATGATATATACTGTAGCTAAAAATACAACACTATGTAAGATAATGTTAAAATATTTCCTGATATTTTAGTTCCCCGGTCACATTTCAGAAGACACTCACAGAGTGTGTACATCTCTGGTGTGAATAATCTACATGAGTTTAATGCTAAGGTTGCAATTATATAATTAAATGCATTTTGTTGTATTTTCTGTATGTAGAATGTCATTAACATTATTATAATTTTGTATAAAAACATGCATGCAATGTGTTACAAGGGAAAAGAAATAACATGCAGACTAGGTAAGAATTCACAGAGTTTGAGCCTTTTAAGGATACTGATGCTATAATTAAAAAGGCTCATTGTATCAATATCACTTATGTATTTTCTATGGCATAGTAAAATCAGCTAAAAATGAATTGTTCTGTACCCAGAAGTTAGGCTTCAGATGGACAGTTTGTATTACTTAAATCTTTTTAAAAAATATCTTGTACGTGAATAGTTTACCACAAAGTAAGTGAAATAATTTTAATTCTGAACTGAATGTGTAACAGTGCTAAGCATTATGTACAAGTGTCTCATAGCAAAATTCCATACTGTTTGTAACGGCAGTAACAAAGGTTCAGTAGTCCTTACAATGCCATAGGGCTACAGTGCTTTACACATCAAAAATATTATGGCTACAACATGTTCCTTTAAAGAAGAATGCAAGGGGAGGGTGCTATGTTGAGAGGAGGGCTGGGGCAAAATTTAGATAATTCTAGCCAGGCACTAGGACAGGGAAGGAGGAAGTTCAGAGGGAAATATCTCTACATAGAGAAGATAAAGCAAAAGCTCAAATGTGCAGCATCCCAAAGCCCACATAAATCTGGCTAGTGTTTTGGTGGACACCATAATGGACACCTTCAATAGCACACAGCTGTGCAGAGGTGCTACAGGAACTGAAGATAAAATTGTAGTATCCCTGTACAAGAACAGGAACAGAAAGATGCAGATAATGTCAGGACTGTTAGCTTAACAACAATGGCATGGGAAGTCATGAAGAGAATTTTGAGGAAAAGTTTGGTAGCATTTCTAGAGGGCAGTAATATCTAGAACAGCAGCCAACTTGGTTTCATGTCCAGAAGAACCTGTCAGTTAAATATGGTCTAGTTTTAAGACTGAGCTAAAGGTAAATTACAGGTGAACTTGACAGGGGAGTCCCAGTAGACATAGTCTACCTGGACTTTGGCAAGGCCTTTGATTCAGTCCCACACAGGACAATGACAGGAAATCTAGAGAGAACACGGTGTGGGATCATGACTAAGTAATTGGACACTGGGTGAATGACAGGCCACAGAGGACAATGTCAAGCATTAGGAAAGTGGCTAGTGGAGTACCACGAGTATCTGACATGGGTGCAGTATACTTCAGAGGGATTGTTTCAAACATATTTTAGGGAATGCAAAACATGTTCAATCTCTTTGCTGATGACATAAAGACAGGTGCAGCAAACAAGAATGGAGGGAAGAGTCTAACAAAGGATTTAGAAAGGCTGAACACGTAGGCAGAAAGGTGACAATGACAATCAGTGCAAACGAATACAGAATATTGTGTTTAGGCCATAACAAACTTTATTTTATTTTACCTTTGTTTACCAGGGTGGTATACCAATGACAACTTACCATTCATAGATATGGGTCTATATAACAACGGTCGAACTTTTAGATGTTTGAACGTTGTAATATCGAACTCAAAAGTCTGAAATACAAAAATAGTGAAGGCACGGCACACCGATTTGTTTCCCAGGGAAAAAAAATTGGTGGGCAATTTTCAGGGCTTTGCTATTTCCTCTACTGTGGTGTGATCTCAGAGTTGGTATATTTAAGTAGGGGGGTGTGGGGGAAGGGTGAAGCCCCCCACACTTTAGTTTAAGTTTAAAGTGTTCTGTATTTTCGTCATTATTGTGTTTCAAACATTACAGTTCAATATTACAATGTTCAAACTCCTGTGAGTTTGACGTTGTAATATAGACCCCATAGATACTGCCCTGATATGAAGTACCAGCTAGGAGAAGCGGAAATGATGGCAGACAAGCAGAAATGGATATGGATATGGGGAGGTATAGTTCACAGATGGATCAGACCACTGGGAAGAGAATGAGATGGCAAAGACAAGAGCAAACAGAATGCTTGTGTGCATCCTCAGGAGACAGATTCCAGAAGCAAAGAGGTAATACATCCACTGTTAATGACTTTAAACAGGCCACATCATGGGTACCACATGTGGTTGTGGAGAATATATAAAGAAAAATACATCAGGATACAAGAAGCAATCCGGGAAATTGCAGATCCATAGGATGGAATGGAAAGAATATCACCAGAGGCTAGACCTCTTCTCAGTTCTGACAAGTAAAGGCATGAACACCGAAAACATGAAAACTTATGCAGAAGTATACATGAATTCCCTGTACGACCACTTACACAGCTGCATAGAAATGGCAGTACCTAATCAAACTTAACCCAGGCATAGCCAGAAAAACTAGTCACCCTGGTGGAACCCTGGCTTAAATAGATTATACAACAGAAGGAAGAAATTCCTATCTAGAAGCAAGTGGGAGGGTGCACAACACAGAAAAAAATCCCTCATTAATCCCAACAGGCTAATCAGGGAACTAGACAAGTCCTCAGATGCTAAATGAGACTGCAATATTTTCCCAAGCAAAGGATAACCACAAAGCATGTTTTAGTTCTGTCTGAAATCTTAAAGGAAACAACAATGTGCTGAGTTGGCTGTAGATGGCACTACCTATAATCAGCCAGAAGAAATAGCAAACCTGCTGGCTGATAAATTCAGCTCAGATTTCACCCCCTCAAGTTATCGCAAAAAAAGAAAAAAACAGGTCATCGTTGCACTCTCTAAAGCTAGATACATGCCATTAATGGGCCCTGATGGAAGCCCTGGGTGGATATTAAATAGCTTAAAATATGACCTAGTGGACATAGTCAGATCTCTGTTTAACCACAGTCTCCAAAAAGGCTTTGTCTCAATGGAGTGAAGGACAGCAATAGTCATCTTCTGCACAAGAGGGGACAATCTACAGACCCAGAAAACTAGCGGACCATAAGTCTGACTAGCTTCATATGCAAGACTATGGAAAGGATAATCTTGGACTTGATTAACAGCAACATATGAAAACTTCAGACTCTAGATTCAACCCAGTTCAGCTTCATCAAGGTGAGGTCCTGCTTGATCAATCTGGTAAACTTCTTTGAGAATGTCACCAAGGCCATTGATGAGGGTAAGATAGTGCATACCACCTACCTTGACCTGGCATTGGTATTTGACATAATACCCCACTCAGGTATTATAGATAAACTCAAAAAATTGGGCATAAACCTATATGTCACCAGATGGACAGCCAATTGGGTCACAGATTTGGCTGATTAACTCCCAAGACAGTAGAAGTTGCATCCACTGTTCTAGAGCAGTTAGGTATTCTTTTCTATATTTACTTAATATCTCATGTACTTTGCAAATAGAATGTTCTGTTGTCCTAGGTCACAGACCCTCCATCACCACACGCGCACAAACTTGGGCCTTCCATTTCACACTTACCTATGTAATTTATATACATATTCAAACAATGCTTATTAGTACTGTTCATCCCTTCTCTCTCACCAGTCTGCCTCTTCCAACCTGAAAATCAGCCATGGTCAATCCTCCATGCCTACTAAAGTCATATTAAGTGCATAATGTTTTATAACACTACCATGGAAATGTGTTGATGTGATGGATTTGAAAACAAAACATATTCATATTAGAGCATATTAGGGATAGTTGTACCAGTCGCGTTTTATAGGATGTTTGCTTGAAACTGTTTTTTTTTTTTTTTTTACAAACTTGCAGTGTTTATTTATGTCCTGTATGTACTCTTTGCCTAAAGTACACTGTCTCTCAGGCTTGATTTTTACTTAGTGGGAGGTTATTTTGGAGGAATGATAACAGTGGGTGGCTGTGGTGGTGTGGTGGTGCAGAGGTTAGTATTGCTGTTTCACAGCAAGAAGTTCTATGGTTTGATTCTCAGTTGGGATACCTTCTTTGTGGAGTCTGCATGTCCTCCCTGTGGTCACATGGGTTTACTTCAGTTTCCTCCCACATCCCAAAGACATGCTGACGGTGGATTGGACACTCTAAATTGGCCATAGGTATGTGTGCCTTCTATGGAAGGTTGGGTGCTGGGTGGGCAACTTGACACAACAAAACTCCACTGCTAATTGCTCTGCAGACCATTGTTCCACTGTGGTGACCCCTAAGGGAGATGAATAACAGTGGTCTTTGCATTTAAACTTTTAGTGGTTTTGTTGTTCTGCATTTGTTTACATATCTGCAGTGTGGCGGTCACTTGACTCTCAGGTTTATCTTGCTTCTGCAGTTTCTAAAGTGAATCAAAACTACTTTTTGCCTTCTTCCTGCTAATTTAAATGAACTCCCCCATCTTTAGATCTTATGCTGTTTGCTTTTCCTCCATCAGGTACTTGGGTCTTTCCTCACACTGTAAAATGAATATCAAATGTGCAGTGGATTCTACCCAGAAACTTCCACCAGACACCTTAGCAAAGGAAAAGCAAGAAGAAAAACACTTAAGGTGCATTTGCTCTTATCCTTCCAATTGAGTTTAGTATCTTACACTTCCAATTTTTCTTTTTTTTATAACTATGTTAAGGCAGGAGGAATCTCTATGGCTGTACTTTTCTTGACTCTTTCTTTCAAAACATTTCCATCTCAATAGGTACATTCCCTTTATGGTTACCATATCCCATTAAAGTCATGGAACAACATACACTACTTTACTGTCATACAGTTATTAGCATTGCTTAGTTTTTTAGTTCACTGCTAGACATGGGCCTTGGCTGATTAACCCCCAAGACCATGGAAGTTGTCTCCCATTTCACACCCCTCCCACATCCAATTTCCCTAAGTCTTAACTCCCACTTACACCTTCCTGTATAAACACAACACACATTGAATCAGTACAATGTTCCTCTTTCCGCAACTTACTCTGTTCTACCTTCTTCTTCTTCTTTCATCTTCACCTCCCCCACCCCCTATAACCAATAACAAACATCTTCATAAAACACTTACACAACCAATCATCATATCACTATTTTAATACCACTAATTCCTTAACATCCTCATCAACAAACTAGCATCACAACACCCCAGTAATCACACCTAACTTTCCCCTGCTCATCCTCTTAATATCACTCATATATCATTACTAAAACTCAGAAATATTTTTCTTTCTGACTAAAAACACTGATGACCTCTGTCAAGCTATCCTCCACAATCTTTGTATTCCTTCTTAAGAGTAACACTGAGCTCAGCCCAGGCCCAATAATTCTCTTTCCTCAATATCAGAACAACTGTCTTTCTACACTGACCTGTGCCCTGCTCAATGCACATAGCATTGGAAACAAACTAGACTACATAAGTTATTTTAATTTGCAGCACAACCCAGACATCCTTGTAGTCATAGAATCCTGGGTCAAAAAAGACTCCCACCCTCCCAACTTTCAACCTTTACAAACCTCCTACAAGTATACCAATAGTGGCAGATCAGGCAAACAATCAGACGGAGGGTCTCTAATAAATAGTGTTTAGTGGGGGGGGGGGGTTTCGGGGGGGAACAGCAAATTTTTTCCCTGGGAAAAAAATTTGCTGTTCTGACTTTTCACTCTTTTTCGTTTTCGTTCTTTTGTGGTCGATATAACAGCGTTCAATCTTTTGATCGTTCGCTGTTATAACATAGACCCAACTACAACTCCCCCCAGCTTCCCTAGATAAATTCAAATCACTCAACACAAACATCCTTAATAACTGTCCCAAAAATAATAGTTTAATCACTCTATGTGACTTCAGTCTTACTTATCTTGTCCATCTTTCATCTGATATGGGTACTTTCCTAGTAGACCTGGGTCTCCTTCAACTCATATAAGAACCAACAAAACCTAAACTCAGGTCTTCCATACTTGATCTGATTATTACAAATATGCCAGACTCAGTCACCTACATAAACATTCTGTCACCATCACTTAGTGACCATAGCCAATCACCTTTACAACTGTCAACCATCCTATAAAACTACCACCTATATTAAAAGCTTTCAGAAACCAGAGCACCACAAATATAGACAAACTCAGAGCCTTTCTCATAACCCACAATCTGGAACTATATACTCTCCTTACATGACACTAATACAGCAGCCATAAGCCTAACAATCTTTCTAATCCAACTGCAAGACAAATTCTTCCCACTTATCTACCCACCAAAACTGAATGGCTTTCCAATGAACTCAAACATGAAGCATGGGAAAAAATGGAAATAGACCCCCACAACTGACAGCTGCACCTCCTTTACAGTCTTGTGTAAACTGGCCAAAAAGATCATCAAAAGGATCAAAATAAATCTGCAAACAAAGAAATAAAATACCCTCTTATATTCACCCAAACACTCTTGGAAAGAGCTTAACTACTTACAGGAGGAAAACCTCCTTGTGAGACCCTGTCTACAAACACTATTCAATGTAAATGCAGCAAAACTTTCTCAAAGAGATTTTCTTAAAGAATTTAGCATTCTCCCATCAATAGAGTCAAAAGGCTAATAAAACAGGACAAATTCCAATACTACCAGTCTGCCCTAGACTCCTCCCAACACAGCCCCAAACAATTCTGGTCCTCCATAAACTCCATCATCACCCAGGTAAAGTCAGTACCCCTCCTCCTAACATCCCTCTCCTCTAAAAATATTGCTACCTCATTCAACACACACTTCACACAAACCATACTATCACTAGCTAAACAACACAACCCCCCCCTCCAACCCACACCTTCAACTAGTAATTTCCCCACTGCCTTCTCTTTTTCTCCTGTACCTACCTCCAACATAAAAAAACTCTTAACTAAACTTAACCCCACCAAATTAGCAGCAGACAACCTCCCAAGTGAATACCTACAAATCACAGCTGATGCTCTGGCCTACCCAGTATCCATCTTGATTAACCGATCTCTGTCAGAAAGTTATGTTACCACACTGTGGAAAGTATCACATATAATTCCCCTCCACAAAGGTGGCCCCTCCACATAACTAATCAATTACCACCCCATAGCTATTCTCTCTCCACTCTCCAAAATACTAGAGAGATGTATACACTCTCAGGTCTCAGACTACCTCCTTACTAACAACCTCCTTTCCAACACTCAGCATGGTTTCTGACCAAACCACAGCACCAGCACTGCCTTACTCTCCTTTACTAACACTATCCTTCAGCATAAAAACAATGGCTATCTCTCCTCTGCTACTTTCCTAGACCTATCTAAAGCATTTGACATGGTCCCACACAAACAACTTATCTCTGTCCTCAATAACCTATCCTTCTCACAATCAGTCACCAACTGGTTTCAGAGTTACCTGTCTGACCGCAAACAATCTGTTGTATGGCAGAATGACATATCTCCCCAACTACCTGTCTTCATAGGGGTTCCCCAAGGATCCATACCTGGACCCCTACTCTTTTCTGTTTTCACCAATAATCTAGCCTCTGCCACCAAACATGGCACACTCATACAATACACAGATGACTCAACCATCATCTGCTCTGCCCAGTCCTTACCCAAACTGCAAAAAGCCACACAGGAAGTGTTTTCCTCTGTTGAAACTTGGTTATCCGATTCCCAATTAATACTCAACCCACGCAAAGGTAAGCCACTCATCTTCCAACCTAGCAAACATAGTCACAACAACTCTCACTTTAACATTACAGCAAAAGACAACACCACTATATACCCAACTGAACACACCAAATTGCTAGGAGTGGAAATAGACAATAAACTAAAATTTGACATTCACATATCCATGACCATAAAAGAAGTCCACAAAAAACTAGGAGCATTATACAGAAATAAGCAACTTCTCACCAAAGCAGCAAAGATTTCAGTAGCAAATTCCCACCTTATCTCCACCCTACTTTATGCCTCTCCAATATATATCAACCTAAAGCAATGCGATCTAGACAAGCTAGAGACCTGCTACAACAAAATCGCCAAATTTGCCACAGGGGCATCTTACCATAGTCACCACTGTCTCTCACTTGCTGAACTAGGCTGGCTTGAACTCCCTCACCTCCTTCAATGGTATCAACTCTCACTCTCCCATAAACTAGTAAACCATCCACTAAATGTCCCAACCCTCCAGAATCTACTCCAACCCTATCACACCACCAGACCACTAAGATCCAGCAACAAAAATCACTTGCAGATCACTAAAGCCAATAACTCTGCTGGTGAAGCACTATTCTCTTGTGCCATAGCCAAATTATGGAACTCCCTCCAACTCACAATTACCTCCGTACCATCATGCACCCACTTCAAAACTTTACTAAAAGCACACCTAAAAACATGCTGGCTATGCCCTTGCAACTCCCACTCTAATATCACCCACCCCATCCAACCACTACCTTTCTTTCCACCCCACTAACTACCTTGATTATAGCAAGCTCAGATACTCATAAGCCTATTACTTATTATACAGCAGGAACTTCTTATTGTAACATTTGTTAATTTCTGTTATGTACTTCGCAGATAAAGATTCTAGTTGTCTACTGATGTGCTATGTTCTTCATCTGTAAATATGTTTGTAATTAATTGCTATGTTAATCAAATTGTTAATCACTATGTAATCCAATGTAACTACTGTCTATTTAACTGTGGAGCTTTTCTCCCCAGGCCTCCACTGAAAATGGACCTACATCCAGTCAGACAATCCCAATCAAAAAATGTAAATAAATAAAATACATTCCACATCTCCCAGAAATCATGCAATACCCACCACAGCACCATTCATCCCCCTCTTCCACTTCAAAATCATACATCTCAAAGAAGTCCCTATTCTATTTGAAAATATTTCCACTGACACCCCTCCTGGATCTGAAAACATACATAAACCCCTGGTTCATATATCACTGCAGAGAGTACCTATGTCTTCCTCTCACCCACATATATAATCTATGTCCCACAGAAAACATCGTGCCACAGATTTGGAAAACTGCTCTAATTAAACCCCCTCCCAAAGCAAAGCAACCCAAAATGAAGCCTGTCATTTCCATCCAATATCCATCCTCCCAATTCTGGGTAGATGTCTTGAAAAGTTTGTGTACACCCAGCTCTCCCTCTTTATCCAGTAGCACCAGCTGATCCCCTAAAAAAACATGGATTCTGACCTGGATAAAGTACTATGACAGCACCTTGGTCCCTAACTTATGACATCCTACTAAATTCTGATAGTGGCCTCCTTACAGCTGTGCTATTTATAGATCTGACTAAGGCATTTGACCTCATTGACCACTATCTTCTCCAAAATAAACTAACTGAAAGTCCAGATGCTGCTCCCTGGATTAAAAATTTCCTGAATGACAAGACACTTTAGTTTTAAAATAGGACCCTCCCAATCAGAATCTGCACCCATTACTAAAGGTGTACCACAAGGATACATTCTTGCCCCCCTCCTCTTCTCCATATTTATTTATTTATTTATTTATTGACATTTGTTAACCGGGTTTGTCCAACTGGGCTTGTGGCCCATTTTCAGTGGAGACCCGAGGAGAAAAGCTCCAGTAATACATTTTAAAACAAGTACAATTTTAAACAATATTGATATAATAGCAGTTATAGCAAAATGATTCACATATATTGGGTTACATGCATAAAGTTAAATTTGCATTAAAAAGAAGCTAAGTAACAATTTTACATTGATATAGTTCAATAGGTCAACAATAAACATGTTTTGTTTGTATAAAATTGTGCAAATGCATAGTAGACACATTGGAGAGAGAGCTGTAATGAGGTACTTAGTATGGTCCTTTTGAGGGTACATAAAAACATGGATTCTGGCCTGGATAAAGATATTCATTATGACCTTCCTCATCTCCCATTTACCAACTATGCTAATGACATGGTCATTTTCCGATCAGGTCATTGTCATACCAACATTAAATGTCCACTCCACTCTAGTCAGACTTACATGACCTGACTCTTTAACTACCTTTCAGCTACACAACCATTCCATAGAGACAACCCCCATTTTCAAATACCTAGGACTATGGCTTGATCTATTACTAAACTTCCATTTCCACATAGATGAAGTGAGAACCAAAATAAACTCCCTCCTCTTCTGGGCCAAAAAGCTCTCACTTTTTCTACCCTACTGACTAGAGCAGCCATTGAATGATCTTGAATATGAGCTCCAAATTTTTGCTTCTGCCTCCAAGAAAAACATTGCCACAAGCCAGACTATCTCTGACAGCATCAACCAATTAATTACAAACTCAACTCTCTGCAAGCATCACTGTATTATCCTAGAAAAAAAAAGAATATCTACCAATAGAACAAACATCTGACCTACTTTTAGTATCCCAGCTCTAAAAACTACTCCTGCTCCATACATTTACTCCCCTTGCAGCTAGACTTCAAGAAAAAAACTCCTTGTATAACCTGAGACATGAGTCACAAGCCACACCAACTCTCATTACTTCTAGAACCAAACTCCATACACTGCACATACTTAGTCCTCTCAGGCACCTACTCTTTGACAAACTCTCCCCATCGACATTAAGGAAATCAACACCAAATTCAGAATGCAACTCATAAAACACTTCTTCTTCTTCCAAGCTAGATGCTTCTGCTTACAAACATGACATAACACCTAACCTTTCCTTCTTCTCTTTCAAAATTCTCTGAATTTTGACCCACTTTAGAAGCTGATGTTTATATTGTACAGTATGCTGTGCTAGATTGTAACTTGCACTGTGCTTGTTTTAAAGAATGTATACGGATATTTTTTCTATATAATTAAACTGAGCTACTGTGTTGTTTACATTTCTGTACTGATTGTTTGATTTTGAATTTCACAACGGCCGAGCCTGAAATTGATCAATATTGACCAGTGCACTATTCAAGTAAACAAATATAAAGAAATAAACAGATTCCTGATTAAAGCTTGCAGGTTCAGACAAAAATGCTAAGTTGCTGACTTAAGAATTTAATTCATACTTCTAATTATATTTCTAGCTTAACAAAATACAAAGACTGTTCCTGTTGCAAAAAGTAAAGGGAACCGGGTTTCTCTATATTCCTCTTCACTTTCATCACTAGCAAAGACGATTGCTAAAGAAACCGCTCTACAAAACCGCATGAAGCACTGTGTCTACACTTTAAGGAAATTCATATTTTAGATGAAGAGACTACTATAGGATGGCTGCAGCGTGTACAATGGAGCCTTTAAAATGAATTGAGTTACTGATGACAAAAAAAAATAAAAGCACTTAAAACTATAAACATTATAGTTCAGCATGGCACCACTGTTATGCCAGAGCTGATTTTTAAGATGCTGAAAATACAAACATGCTTGTGTTTATTTATTTAGAATATCATTTGAAAACAAAACAACAAAAATGGAATTAATTGTGAATTTAAAGGCCAGAAACATCATAGCCAGCCTAATACTGACCTCCCTATCCGGGTTTGGGGGCATGAGGGGAAGTACATTGCAACTGTATTTCTGCTGATGTAAACCACAGAACTTTGTATTTTGCTCCAGTGGCTTATGGTTTGCTTTGCACACTAAATTAAAGCACAATTGGCCAAGGTTTGCTAACCATGATACACTGCTGCAGTCCACATGGATATACAGTATCAAACTGCATTATTTGTTCAGGTTTATTCTACTTGTGCTATGACACACACACACACACACACACACACATACATATATATATATATATATATATATATATATATATATATATATATCCTTAATGAGGTTCACAAGTTCCTTGCAGTGTTTTTTTTTTCCTTATACCCCCTGTGAAATGACTGTCCACAGACATAACTGCATCCCTTCTTCATAGATGTGCTCATTCCAAATGAATGTATTCTTTCAGTGTCATGTTTGCTTCATTTTATATCTTAATAAATGTATACCTGGTAGACGCACATAATGTACCACCATTTTCATAGCATACTGTAACCATTAAACAGCACTACAGCATAAATATTTCTAATTCTGTCTACACTTTTACTTTAAATACACATTTAACCTATAAATTACTTATGTTTGTTTTCACACAAGTCTCCATATGCACAAATACACATGCATCCTATGCATTATTGATATAGATCTTCTCACTAACGCAGCACATACTTTGAGATCTCTGGTAGTTTTATACCATTCATTTGTATTCTTAGTCACTGGTTTTACAGGCCTACAAAGTTATCAAGTGCAGTACATAAATAAAGTATGAGTAATGGTTCTGTGGTTAAAGTTTCTTCCTCACAGGTCCAGGATGCAGAATTTAGTTCTGATTACTGATCACCACTTGTGTGGGGTTTGCATGTTTTTACATTTTCTAAATTCCTTTCATCTTCTTCCCATCTCCTCAAAATGTTCTTACTAGGTAGTTGTTTTATTCATGTACCTTGGGTCATGGTTGAAATTGATCCAGAAAGAATCAGTGCACTTTCTCCTTTAACAAATAAATTAATTATATGAAACTAAATTAAATTAGAAAATGGATTTCTAGAATTGTCAATTTTTGCAGGACACCCAACATTCTAAAGAAGAGAAATGAATTTAAAGAGAGACCCCGATAGAAATAAGAGCTCCAGATCTGGTGTGAAATCAATACTCCAAGACTGCAATCCTTTACTGGAGAAGCCATTTCTTTTCCCTTCAATAACTCTTTCAAAATGTGCAGTTAGCAAGTGAGAAAAATAGAAAAAAATAGTTAAAAAAATAACAGTACTAAAGCTAGTAACCGCAGTAGCAGTTATAAGAACCTGCCATTTCCTTTTTCCTTTTTTCTCATTATCCATGGAGCAAGGGGGGAAAATAATGGAAAAAATAAACTAAAAGCAAATAATTGTAGTAGCACTTACAAAAATGTGTGTGTGTGTGTGTGTGTGTGTGTGTGTGTGTGTGTGTGTGTGTGTGTGTGTGTGTGTGTGTGTGTGTGTGTATTTATTTGTTCATGCAGGCTTTATGTCTAACAGCAAATGGATATTATTTATGTATTAAATTATGTATTTGATTACAGTCAGACATTTGAATTGTGTATATTTTGTGTGTGTGCATATGTGTGTGTGTGTGTGTGTGTGTGTGTGTGTGTGTGTGTGTGTGTTTATATATATATATATATATATATATATATATATATATATATATATATATATATAAGCTACTCATAGCATGGCGGGTCAGTGGAAAGATCTAGGTTCAAACCTGTCTTCCAGTCATTGTATTTGTGGAATTAGCATACATGTTGCATGTCTGCATGGGCTTTCTCTGGATACTCCAATTTCCTTAAATCAAAAGCCAATATCAAGTAGCATGGAGTAACGTCACTGAATAAAACAAAAGATGAGTAAATTAGAATTATATAATTCAACAGGTACAAAAATTCATCTGCTCACACAAACCAAATGACAATGTAGAAAAATCCAAGTGTCATATTCACTTCTATCTGGTTTATATGATGCCATCTTCCTTCATAGTCATATAATAGGTATTTCCTTCTACCTAGGGATTATCTCAGGAAAATAAAGAAGCACAAGTTATTGCAGACAGTCAGACATTGAATCTAAATAAATTATACTGGTTTGTGTCTCCAAACTTTCATCTCTTAAATTTGCTGTACTGAAAATGTATGAGCATCAACAGAAATTAGAGATCCAGTTTCACTTCTGTTTAAATCCAAACACCCATGTTGTGAGCCACTCTGGTGGCATATAGGGATAAAGATTTTACTGCAGCCAAGCCAATCCTGGGTCAAGTAACAACTTGAGCAACTGACAGAGTGACAAGGAAGGATATGCATGGCCATCCTGGGAGGGAAGGCATTTGCTGATATTGCTTCCTAAGGGGTAACATAGTTCAAAAAGAGAAGATGCCATTGGACATAGTCGAAAATCATGGGGGGTGGAGAAAGGGAGTGAGTAGGGCATATAAAAAAGAACCCCCTCAGGACAGAAGCACAGACATAAAAGCCCCCAGGACACCCTTAAGATCCATGACTGGCCCTGTCCTTATGGGACTAAGTTCAGAAGGGTAGAAGGATGGTTAGTAGACCTGATATGTATGTGGGGAACTTGGGGCTGGGCCAATAGGATGAGGTCTGAGGGAACCGCAAAAAAAAAAAAAAAAACTGTGTATTCAAGAAGATATATGCTCAGAAAAACTGTTTAAGATATAATGCATGGAAGTATGGTATACCTAAGGCCTAGAGTAAAAGAACACTGTGTCTTTAACCAGCAGGAGCTCCAAAGTTAATTCCAATTTTTGTGGACACTCTATCCTTATTGAGATATCCCAGTCATATTCTTTTACCTATTCTTTGCAGAAAGCAAGTTATACTGAAGGTTGCTGGGTAGGGCTTTCACCTTCTTCGCCACTACCTGTCTTGATAATGCTTCATTTTTTTTCATTGCTATTGACAAAAAGGAGAGCCTCCTGGCTAGTATTAAGGTTCTAAGCAAAAATGAATATAAACTGTAATACAGTTTCTACCAACCATTTTTTTTCAGGCATGTGCTAAAACTTTCAAAGGTATGGCTACAGCTGCTTACCATGACTTTAAGAAGAGTAGAAAAAATTAAACAAATACCCTGATAGTCCAATAACAGAAAACATAAAGTCACTGGAACATAGATGTGATATAATACCTTTCATAGAATCAACATAGGTTTTGTAATTACGTGAGCTTTCTGGGTGGCATGGGCCCTTTATCAGGAGTTACTAAGTTACTGATGTTAGATGTAGTGCTTAAATAAACACTTTTGCCAAGAAAGCTGTCTGTTAGCTAAAGCAATATGTTCAACATGGTTCTGGATAACTATTACAGCCCCTTTGTCTACCTCTTTTATGATGATGTTGTGGTTGGATTTCAAGGACTTTATTCTCACTCTCTTTGAGGGAGAAAGGTTGTGATGGGTCTATCTTTGTACATTCAGCATTTGATGATTCACACTTTGACTAAAACAGCCAGTACTAGCTACCTATCTTTGCAATGCATACACTTGGAGGAGTGAAGGTGGATGATTATTTTGCACCCGTTTCTGGTTTCACATTATCTATGTTTTCCTGTATTTCTGCATCATGAAATAATTCCCTAAGCGTCAATCTGCAAAAATATTCCTCAGTTTCTCCAAAAAACTGTACTCTGGCAAGTGTTTAGTGGGGCAAAACATAAGGCCTCTCAAATTGACTGATAGTTTGCTGGGAGTCAAAGTGAGGCAGGGAAGATTAACAAAAGAGAGATGCACAGTTATGGATTCTTGTCCTGTAGTGCTGTTAGCCATCTCCTGATTGTTTAATAAAATGGCATGTTAAAGATTGTGTACTTTCTTCTTCTTCTTCTTCTTCTTCTTCTTCTTAGACACAGCAAAATTTCATGACTATTTGTGCATGAAATCAGGATCTGAATCAGCAGGCAACCTTTCTACTGAGGAAAGTGTATTACAGTATTGTTTCTGTAAGATAGCCTTCTTTGCATAAAATGTATTTCTCAGTTTCTTAGAGGTCTTTCTTCAGAGATTTGCAGGTATTCCTTAAGGGGTTCTTTATAAATAAACTTTGGTGTATAATGTTCCTTCACTGGGCTAAGGAGAATAAGTCACTATTAAGATGTGTTTCCTTCTTTTTGACATTATGCAACTGCCAAAGCATATTCTGAAATACAGTATCAACCATGGTGGAAGAAAAAATTAAAGAAATACCATGTTGGTCCACTAACACAAATACACAGACACTGGAACACAGACATGACTGAATGCATTTTATTGGACCAACACAGGTTTTGCAATTACTTGAGCTTTTGAGCTACATGAGCCCTTCGTCAGGAGTTATCAAGTTACTGATGTTAAATATAGTCTTTAAATATACTTTTGTGTCCAGAAAGGGAAGTGTATCATTTATTTCCAACTGGCTACAAAAGGAAAGCTTGAAAAATGCTTGTGTGTAAAACAATATACAGCTTTAACTACACCTCAAAGACAGACACTCGTGTGTGTGTGTGTGTGTGTGTGTGTGTGTGTGTGTGTGTGTGTGTGTGTGTGTGTGTGTGTGTGTGTGTGTGTGTGTGTGTGTGTGTGTGTGTGTGTAGAGGGGGCAGAGGTTTGCTTTATGAAGCCATTTGTAGGAGGGTTCCAATTGCAAAATAAGTTAAAGGCATTTATTGTTATTTTTTTTATTTATTTATTTTTTAATTAAGAGCTGAAGGGTGGTGAGTGTGGTTCTATATCAGGACAGGCACCAGGTGTTAGACAAGCCAGCTATGGCTCTGATGAAACATATTGTTCCTTTTCTACAGGTGAAGATAGTGGTTACAGTAATTAAAGGAAAACTCCACCTTGGAATTCAAAACATGTTTTTTATTGTAGCTTTATTGCCTGTGTTATTTTAATGCATAAAATCACACTAGGTGCTTCTTATAACATTTTAACATATTTACCACAAAATGACCAGCATGGGGCCTGCCATAGTAATGTGATTTTGTTTTAGTGCTGTTTTACTCCCTTCCCACAATCCATTGATAATCTCCTTTATAGGAGTCATGCTATACATAAGGAAGTAATGTTTTCCTGTCCAACTGAGCTGCTATAGCAACATTTTGAGTTACAGGCATCTTAGAGCCATTCCGCAGCAGAATTACTTGCATTTGTTTAACTGAATGGCCATCATATGCATTTCTCTCAAAGCCTGTTTTAAGCTATTCCCAGCTGTTATACAACTCAAGCAAAAGAAAGATTCTAATTGCAGGCTTTTTCCAAGGAGTTTCATTTTGTAGTCCCTAGGAGCGCTGACAGACTCTCCCCACAATATCCTTATGGTGTCAAAGCCACCACTGCAATCCCACAGCTGATAACCAGTCCTTCACAGTACTGGTACTGCTACTCATCAGTGTCTGCATCTGTAGGATGAATTCTTTTTATCTTTTTTATCCTGGATGTTAAAGAAATGTCCTAATGTGTTTGGTGTTTTTGCTCAAAAGTATTTTGCAAGAATTGTACAAAAAAGGTACAACTACCTGTTCTTGAATTTGTGTTATGAGATTTTTTGAAATGAAGTGTCATATCCTCAGGCATTGCATTTTCCCACTTCTGTTTCATTGCTTCCCTTGATTTGTTATATTGCAGCTCACTAACACATTGTCATAACCATAATTCCTGAGCATGACAAATCAGTAGTTCTGTGTATAAAATGTACACAATCTTCTGTAAAACTGTTCCAGTTACAGAAAATATAAACTACAAGTGGATCTCTGCTCAAAAAATGGTCATCTGCTAGTGTTGCCATCTTTTTAGATACCCAAAAAAGGACATTGTTACTAAAACTTGTGCAGGACAAAATATGCCATCATCAAATGAAAAATAATTATTATCATCTACCCACCAAAATAAATATACTGTGAGGTGCAATGTTGATTGATAATACTACTTTATATAACATTAAGAAATGATTTAAATGTAGTAGCATATTTTTCTCTGTCATTTAGACAAAAAAAATCAAAATATTTGTTCATTGTAAAATAGCAAGACATTTGCCATTTTCATTCCCCTGCCAAAGTATGTGAGGAGTTAAAGTGTTTATGTCTATAATGGCTAAAAAGTGACAAAGGTATTGCCAACACTGATAGTTATAAATCAGTGTGGTTTTGTGGAGAGGAGGCAAACATTTGACAACATTAAAGGAGTACAACAGGTTTCTCTAATGTATTCCTCAACTTCACGGCCCTTTTCCTCCCTATTTACATTGTCCTCTGTAAAGCAACAACAATAAAGCATTTACAATTTTTATAATTCCCCTTACTTCTGCAACAGAAGCCTACCTTCTCATACTGTGATGGTTTCACTTACAAAATGATTCTCTCACGTTTGAATAAAGCTTGCTGGAGTCGCCCAATTACTGACATCATCGAGGCCAGGCAGTGCAGGTACTTTTTTTTTTTTAATCAGTTCCTCCCCAAAGTGACATCACCACAGCCATCATCTGATTCTAACTAAAATAATAAGACCCACCCATTCTGTGATGTCATGGCTCCCTTGTCCTTCCCCCAGCCTGAGTGCTGTTCATTTTATTCAGTAGTAGTGTAGTAACACCAATGTTTGGAAACACAGAAATTTGGTATGCATACTTGTACATTCTGCACGGCAAATGATGCTTAGGTGGTGTATCGCTTGCATACCTCTCTGTTGTATTTACACCAGATACTGCTAGTGTGCAGTGCGGGAATAGAAAGATTAAAACATTACCCTGGTATCAGAGGTGGCAGTACAACATATTCATAGTGGCTTAACATGAGAGTAGCTCTAAACAAGTACCATGTGAAACCTGAACAAGCACCTAGAATTATTCAGTGCAGCTTCCACACCTTAAGTCTGAAAATGAATTCACATGCTCACATGAACAGGAGTAGTTGTATATTGATGGCTAAAGGTGTATGGGCATGTCGGGTGGTTACTACACTGCAAAACTGGTATGTAATGGTGGAGATCTTTGGAAGGCATGAGCAAACACACCAGTATATTAAAGCCATAGCACCAATTGAACTGGAGGCTGGTAAATAGATTTAGTAAGGGATTTTGTCCATGCACAAATATTTCAACAGTGATTCTTTGCAGTGGCATCCATTATCTGATTCGAGGTAAGTTAACCTTGATGTCCTTTATTTAAAAAAAAAATCAATAAAAAATTTGCTTTGTTATAAGTGACTTCTGGACACAAGAAAAAGGAAGGGGAAAATATAGCAATGTGGTTTGTATGTACAAAGACAAATCCAGGGACACTGCAAAAAATTTTTTTTTTTTTTGCAAACCAACCAGTAGAGTAAAAACATATGAAGGCAAACACTGCATACCAACACACTTTGCACATGTAAATCTCAATTGTTAACATGGTGGAAGCATGAAGTGATACCTTAACACTTAAATTAATAAAGATCTAAACTGGTTAACAGTATAAATGTTTTATTCTTTAGCTCCTTGGTGCAAGACCTTATTGGATGTGATTGCAGTCAAGTAAGGCCATGGCTATAGTGCAGCAAAAAAATGTCCCCTCTAACAGAGGAAATGCTAGAGCAAAGATTAAATTACATGAGTCAAGCACCCTGCTGAGATCTGCCAATCAATGGAATTACCAGGTCAAATTACCCTCAGGACTTTGACAGCTAGGGAAGCTAAGTGTTATGGGGGAGGGGAGAAGTAAATGGACTGGAATTCATTGTCTCACAAATTAGTGCCATTCAAACTAAATTAGAAAAAAAGGCAGCAGTAAACAGCACTTTGAGTGTGTTCTGTGGCATTTGCACTATTTCTGATTTAAGTAGTCATCCAGCAGCAGGGAATGTTACTTACACTGTTCTATTTTACTCAGTACTTTGTACGCATGCAACATCTATGAAATGACAGGAACTTTAGGCAAATGGAGGCCTGCATGATGTAACATTTTTGAGCCAAACAATGATTTCTGGGATACTGGATGGCAACCTGAATTATCCAAACCACGTCAATATGCCAGCCTCCAGGTGGTCAGAGTCTGAAATTACATATAAAAATATTTAAAATCCTGTAAATAATGCCAGAGTGCTGTTAAAGTGTAGGAAATTTCATGCCATGATGTTTTAAACATGTTTTTTGAGTTTGTGGGTGCGATACTCCTAGATTCATAGATTAGTACTAGGTTAACTGCCTTTGTAGGCCATTTTAAGGCTAGCCAATTACTCCCTGTGAGAATCAGAGCCTGTGCCTTGTGTCTCTAAGGCAAACACCTTAACCATTATGCCAACCCAGGCAAAAGCAGAAAGTAAAAAAATACCACTGTTGGTGGGTATTGACACAGAGAAAGCATTCAACAGAGTAAGCAATGTCTTCTGGCTTTTCCCAGTTAGGGGTCACCACAGCAGATCACCGGTCTGAAGACTGACTGGCAGTGAATGTTTTACGGTGTTGATTTGTCAGCCTGGTGCCCAACCTTCACAGAAGGCAAATGCATACACACACACACACACACACACACACACACACACACACACACACACACACACACCTACCTACATGTCTTTAAAACTCACTCGACCACAGGGAGGACATGCAGACTCCACACAGAAGGTGCTCCAGCCAAGAACTGAACTGGAGAATGTCTTGCTTTGAGGCAACAATGCTAACCACTGCACCACTGCAACCACCAGAAAGCATTCAACAGAGTAACTTGTGATTTTATGAGCAGGGCAATGAAATCATTTGCATTCCCTGATATAATAATAAGGTTAATTAAAAGGATATATGAGGGATTGGAGGAGAAAATTAAAGAGGGGGTTCCTGTCTGATAAGATGTGTTTGGACAGAGGAACCAGGCAAGGGTGTCATCTTTCCACTTTGTTGTTTGCATTATATTTAGAACCATTGGCAAAAAAATAAGGGACTCAGAAATTCAATTATATAATTGGTATGGTAATTAAGAAAAGTTGGCTTTATTTGCAAATGATATTATTTTGTACCTGATAAAACCAGAAAAATAAATTTTAGTGTTATGGAACATTCTGAGACAATTTCAGGCATTTTTGAGATACAAACATAGCCGGCCTTAGGCATAGGCCAACTAAGGGCCTAGGAGGGGGGTCTAACAGGGTGAGTGCTTTCCAGTATTTATTTGATGTAGATAGACCAGGATGGGGGCACCAAGTAGTGTGGTGGGGGGTGCCGTGGAGCCCTTTTGCCTAGGGCATCAGTTGACCTAGGGCCGCTCCTGGATACAAAATTAATGACGATAAAGACAATAGTTTTAAACTATGCACTCACAAAGCAATACTCATATTTATGTGAACATGAAATGAAATACTTAGGAGTATGGGTTAAAAAGGATTATGTTATGGTAGCTAAAGATATGTGGGAAAAGACTAAACAAAGGATAGTACAAAAGCTAAGAAACTGAGAAACTGGAAGCTCTATTTTATGGCTAAGGATAGCAAGATGCAAGCAGTAAAATAGTTTTAGTCGTTTTAGTTTTATACACAGATCAGCCTTTTTTTTCAACCAGTGGAAAAGTTGTAAATAGTAATTAATAAAGAATTGAAATATTTTATCTGGGAGGGCAAGAAGGCAAGAGTCAAGAGGGAAAAGTTGATCCTTCCAATAGAACAAGGTCGGATTACCTCATTTGAAGGGTAATTTCATAGCTGCACAGTTAAGGTTCATATACATAGCACTAGCAGAAACCTATAATTCAAAGTGGAAAGGGGTGATGTTGAAATAGGGGAGAAGCTCAAGAAATAAGGAGAGACAGGGATTTTGGATGCAGATCCTTAAAGAAAATAACAAACCATACAGAATATTATATTCATAAAATAGCAGAAAGTATTCTAAAAACTAAGCCAACACAGGAATGGAGAAAGAAGATTTGGCCGATAGGGATGACTGTAGTTAGGGACACAGAAAACACTCAAGATGGGTCTAGAATTTATTGTAGGAAATTGGCAAAGGAACCAAGGTACTGGGAACAAATACTTAGAGAGGTAATATAATGGGAAGAGGCCTAGTATACATTTGAACTGCAGGCTTGAAATTGCCTTCCTTATCATGGATTGATATCAGAGTAGAGGCAAAGGGAAATGAATAGGGGGATCCTAAGTGAAACACTAGCACTGGTAGAGTATTTAGTAAAATCTAAAGCAGAAGCTGTTGTTTAAAAAGGGATAATTAGTAGGGCAAATAAAATATTGCACGATAATTATAAGAATCAATCAGAGGAGGTTAGAAAGGATTAGGAAGAGAGACTGGATAAATAATTTACAAAGAAACAATGGAAGGATATATGTGTGGCTCCCAAATATGCACCAAAGTCTAGAACATTTAGAATTTTTGCTTGGAAGTGTTTGCATAGGTATTTTTAAACCCCAAGCAGACTCCAAAGAATAATTCCTCAGGTAGATTGCAAATGTTGGAGGTATGATGGGGAAGGAACATATTTTTGGGGATTGTAATGAGTTGGCAGACTTTTAAAAATTCCCTGCAGACTACTCTATCAAAAATATTCAGTGAGCAAATTGGTATAACTAAGGAAATAATTCTTTGATCTGTGAAATAGAATCTGAATTGTCTAGACATAGTAAGGCCTTGCTGAACTTAATTCTGGTGGTTACCAAAAAAGCAACTACTAGCAAATGGAAATCAAAGTGTAATCAACAGCATTAGAATTAAGTGAATATACTAACAGAAATAAAAGAACTGGAAGTGGGATCTTTAGAAAAGGGTAGGCGCAAATTAAATAGAAACAAATGGGAATTGTGAGAACAATAAATGCAAAATAATGTTTTACAGGAGGAATGAGGTTTAACGGAAGACAGGAATTGAATGAGTTAAGGTTATATGTGGTGAATAATGTTTGCAACGGAAAATAGGTCAATATGGTTTGTTTTCATTTATATAAATGCATGATTGCCTGTGTCATAAGTCATAATTCAATAAAAATGTTAATTGTTCAAAAAAGTATGTGAGGAGTTAAGCTTAAAACAATGGTGGGTGGGCTTTCCCTTCCTTTAATTCCAAAGCTAGGAAATGAAAGTTTAATAAAATATAGGTATGTTTCTTGTACCTAAACAATACTAGTATCACACTGTAGGGAGAAAATTAAATATAGGGGTTGAGTTAAACTATAAGAAAGGGTAGAGTTTTCCTTTAAACCAGACAAAACTTAGAAACTGCACTGATGCAGAAGATCTAAATGGATCAATTCTAAAAGATTGTCAGATTAAGATTGCTGAAGAGTTGTGTCTATCATGTTTTGAGTTAGATGTTTTTTCACTGCTTGATGACCAGGGCTTATCATAACTCAAACTTTATCCAGGCAGGTTAAAGTTGTGCACATTTAAAACAAAACTGAGAGGAAACAGATCCCAAGAATTCCATTTCTTTAACATCTGAGGCCTTTTAAAGAAGTATTGCTCAGGTAATTGAGAGTCTACAATGTGCTGTAAACATCATTGACAACATGCTGGTTTAATTCAAGGCCAGTATGGAATGGGACAAGTGAATGAAAAGTTGCTAAAAAAGCTGTTACAAAGCCATCCAAAACTGAATAAAATCATTCATAAGCCTTTTTAATGATGAGTTGTTAACTGTCAAATGTATCTGCTTGCCACTATGTTGTGTGACCTGGAAGTTGCATAGATTAGTTGGTGGGGAGGGTGTAAGGGTGCAGTAACCCACAACACCTAGACTAGAATATCTTTTTAAACAGAAACAAAATGTAATTTAAAAACTGATAATTTCAATAATTTATCAATGCAATAAGTTGTGACTCAATATGATGAAAAGACAAAGGTGTGTGACATGTTAAATATATGAAACATATCCTGAGACATCACGTTATACAACCACATCCAAAGATAGCAAAAGTTGTATTCCAAATGGAGAAATGATCAAGTACACAAGCTGTGTGAACATATTTATACTTGATTCAGTACTTATTGAAATAACCAGAGGTAACTATGTCTTTAAAGATATTGTTTTAGAAGGTCATACAGAGGAATTGGAAGTAGGAATAAGAGAAACTTTTCATATGAAGTACTAAAAAAATCAGTAATGGTATTTTCAGCTCTTCAATTTTATGATGTGGCAAACCTAGTTGTGTTGTAAATTGACACCTATTGCATTGATATAGGTAGGTACACTACTGCACCTACTGCATTGATATAGGTAGGTACACTACTGTACCTATTGCATTGATATAGGTAGGTACACTACTGCACCTATTGCATTGATTTAGGTAGGTACACTACTGCTGCTTCTCACTATAGTATATTGCTGCAAAAAGTTCTATGAGCCTTTGAATGAGAGATGTTGGGGCAGATCTCAAGCCATTACAGGGTATTTTTCTAATGCATCTACATAAAACACAATTACATCTTCAATGAATACCATTAGCATTATACAAATATGACTTGGCAATTGCATATGAAATTGGAAGGGAGATGCATATTGCAAATGCATTAAAGAGAATCTTTCTGAGAGAAAGCAAAGAAGAATTCTTAAACTAGGACTTCAAAACGATGTCAAAATTTTAGTATCATATCTGATGAAAGGCTGCAAGAATATGTAAAGTGTAAAACATCAGATACAGAAATATAGTTGCTAGGAGACACAGTGATGTCAGGATGGCCAGAAGAAAGGAAGAAAATTAAAGTGCAAATAGAAATGTACTGTACATTTTGTGAGAATAGTAGATATTTGCAAAGTCTGCCATGTATATCAAGCAAAATAATAGTGCCTAACCAGATGTGATGCAAAATGTTAGAGAAAATTCATAAAGCTCATCTTGGAATTGTGAAATGTAAAGATTATATGGGTATATAAGAGCTTGAGGAATGAATCATTAGAGAATACATTAGGGACCTTTTCATTTAGGAAGATGGCAAGTAATGACTTCATATGAGGTGCTAGGCTGTTCCTTTATTTTAACACTGTAATATTGTAAAGAAAGAAAGCATGTGACGAAACATTTGGGCCAGATAGGTCTCATTAAACTGAGATGATGTTAAAGGCATGTCAAACATGCAACATAGTTCACAAAATAATGTGAAAGAAGGAGTCAGTACACATAAGATTCCAGAAAGGCCATGCAGCAAACACGTTGCCAGCTTGTTTACATTTCAGGACTGTCATTATTAGAGTTAGGTAGATTATAGGCCACAAACCTGTCCAGAAGTTATTAAAATGGGGGATATTTCATTTAATTCAGCTGCTGAATTACGTGAGCGATATTCTGTAGATATGGAATTGCAGATATCTTTATCTCAGACAGTCATCCTGAATGTGTTAGGAGTTTCACAAATTTCTACAAGAATGATCTCTTAGACATGTTACTACCATGCTGAGATACATGCACTCCAAAGTCAGGTGGATAGAATCATACAAACAGGTAAAGCACTATGAGAATGTGTGTTGCTAGTACAAAGCTAGACTGCTGTCTAGCTTTGTTATACTAGAGAAACATTCTATTGAAACCTATAATGAGGAGAAGACTCAAAATGAAATTGCCAATGTCTCCAGTGTTACTTCAATCTACGTCTAGGCCATACATCCAAGAAGCATGGCTGAAGATGAAAGAAAAGAGCTGCAATGATAAAACAGCAATATTGCTATTTTCCTTTAAATCCAGGAAAGATAACAATAGTATAAAATCAAAGTGCTAGACAATCGAAGCATCAAGAAACTGTAGCTGTACACTCTGCTGCAACTCCTACATTTGTCTTTATTGACCAGAAAAGTCTGTCTGGGATAGAAATGCACATTTTCAATGAAGGCCCAGGGAGAAGAGCTCCACATTTACATTCATAAGTTACAAGTGTTAACAATATATAGATATTTTTATTACATTATTTTACATTGCAGATATCATGGTGGCTTGAATTACTATAGAGTGTAAGTAAACATGGTAGAGACCTGTTTAGAAAAATGCTATGCCCAGAAAGAAAAAATTAAAACAAAAGGGGAAAAAGCATTAATTGACATTTGCATTTAGTTTTGCAGTTACAAAGTGGAGGTAAGAATGAGAGAGAAAAATAAACTATTTTTAGAGAGGAGATGATAAAACAATAGACAAGTATAGATTGTTTATAGTAGTGCAATTGTACTATACTCATAATCATGATGGGTTCCATCTCTGATAAGTTACAAAAGGTGAGGCATGGTTTTATCAGAGGTACTATAGCTTAGCATGTTACTTTGGTAGGTATTAACCAGATGAAAAGCAAAAGCAGAGGCAGGAGCGCTGCAGGTGCTGTTTTAGTTGTCTTTTAAAGCATTAATCATTTTATGTATATTTTAGTTGTAGTGGAATGGAGTTTCATTGTTTTGTAACGCAGTAAGAGTACAATGAGTTACCCACAGAGTTTTTTGATTTACTTACAGGTAAGAGGGAGTTCTTATTGGAGTGTAGTGTTCTGCTACTACTGTATGGTTGCAGTATGTTTTTAAAGAGAGACAGCTACCTGGTTTAAGGATAAGTTTGTGGGCTGTAGTGAGCTGAGAGTCAGTTAGCTGGTTTGGGAGTTCCAGACAGTTTAGTTCCTTTAGGACTGTAGAGTGATGTATTTTGGTGGGTGAGTAAGCAGCATTTTTTTTTGCTTTGTTATAGCATGTTTCAAGTTTGGACATGAGGGTACTGTTAAGATTTGTAAAAATGGGGGATACATACAGAAGGGTTGGGAGTAGGTAAGTGGATGCTATGGACCTTCTTGAGGATACTGTAAGATATTGTTTTGCTCTGTATGGGGACCCTAGTTTTGTATGTGGTTGTTAATAGCTTGTTGAATATGTTGGTCATAGTTGAGTTTGTCATCTATGATTATTTCATGTAGTTTGGCTTCTGTTGTGGTTTCTATTATTGTATTGTCAGATGAGGCAACATGGAACTTATTTTTTGGATTATTACATTGTTTTGGTATAAAGAGCATGAGTTTGGTCTTTTTAGCATTTAGGAGCAGATTTGCAGTGCAAAGCCAAGATTCTACAGATGGGAAGGGCTTGTGGGTGGTTTCTTGGAGAGCTTTTACTGTTGGAGCAGAGCAGATCATGGCTGTATCATCTGCATACTGAACTATGTTTGCCTGTTTGATGGTGTATGGAGGTTGATAATGAATATGTTAAAAAGCAGTGGTCCCAAAATTGAGCCTTGTGGAACTATGATTGTGACTGGAAGAAAGGAGAAGAACTCATGTTTCCATATTACTGATGTTTGTCTGTTTGTGAAATAGCTATGAGACTACGTAAGAGTAGATTGATTAAGACTTAAATATAAGAGTTTGGTGAGACATTTTTGATGTGATACTGTGTAAAAGACCTTTGACAGATCCAAGAAGAGTGCCAATACTAGATTGTTATTGTTTCAATCTTGGTTGATAATATTGGTGAAGCTAAGAAGAGCAGTTGAGCTGTGACTGGGGTGGAAACCATGCTGGGTTATGGACAGCAGATTGTTGTCTCTAGGATGTTTGACGAGTTGAGAGTGAATACATTTTTCTAGAAATTTTGATAGTGCTGACAATATAGCTATGTCTGTAATTAGACAGGTCAGTTGAATTGCCTTGTAATTATATGGTGGTATTATGAATGATTTTTTCCAGATAGTTGAGATGTGGGTTTCTGTTATTTATCAGGTAATCAATATCAAGACAGGGAAGGATAGAGTATCAGCAGTAAGCTTCAGGTATTTTGTTGTCAGGTTATCAGCTGCTAAGGTTGTTAGTGATAGAATTATGTAAAGTAAAACTATTTCCCCTCATAGCAATAACATGTATTTGATAGAAAAATATATATAATTTGGTAGAACTGTCTTTTCATTCACAGTAACAGAGGTTTGGTAAAACTGCTTTCTATCACAGTAACAGTGTTATATTTTTTGAATGCAACATCTCCAAGTACAGAAAATAAATATGCAGTAAACAATTATGATTAGCTTAACAGAATGTGCTTGTGTGGAAGAAAAAGTATTATACTTTTGAATGTTTTTGCAATAAATTACACTAACAATAGAGGCTTGTTGAATATCCTAAACAGTTGAATGTATGAACTTGTTAAAGGAAATGGCTAACACACCAGAAAAAAAGTTACAGACTATCCTATCAATGAAAGATCATTTTGGCCTGCTGAGAACTGGTTTTCTCTGTATGAGATAAGGATGCAGACAAGGAATGCTTCAGTACAGGAAAACAATGTTTTATCTAGAACAAAGTTTTGAAACTAGATAAAAGTCACTGTGAAAGACTATCTGGTGGACATTTTTGTAATTTGAGTCAGCTGAGGAAGTGTAGTCTATCTGACAGTGATCTGTGTTATAAAGAAAATGTTATAATCTCAACAGAAGTGTATATGTGTAAAAGAGTGGTACAGTATTTTAGTCTGTGAAACTTGCTGATAATTCAATTTGACAGTTGGTTTGAGGTTTAGTAAGTGCTCTTTATGTTGGTAGTTGGGACAGGATGGATAGAGAAAGTTATTGTATTGTAAGATGAGGCTGGGATACTGAGGGTGGTAGAAGAGTTTCATTACTTAGAGAAAATAAATTGTGGAAATTGAACTGGGTTGCTAAAATGTCTATGTTGTTATCAGTTGTTTGTGATGGAGCTGTTGTTTGTCTAGGGTACAGAAGTTTTTAACAGAAAACCAAAACAGTATGGAATTGTTTTGGTGTGAAATTTGGAGATTGGAGAAATAAGACTTTTTGTGATTGGTTATTACTTTCTTTGCAAGATTTCTTAAATATGTGAATGTTGCTAGACTTGGATTTGTTTTGGGACCATAGTTTCCAAACTTTATCTCTTATGAAAGAGTACCTGCCTTGTTTCTTTTGTTAACCAGATTGTTGAGTTTAAACTGATTCTCTTTGTCCTGAATGGTGCAAAGTTTTTGTACATTGTGAACATTTCTCAGGGTTAGTGAACTTATTCCCAAGGATTCCTGATAATGCAGGAATTTTGACTTCTGTTGTAAAAACATTTGTTACTACACTTGAGCTCAAAACCAGTTTGTTTTATATTAAGAGGATTGCACTCTGGTGGGAGCAGAGAGCTGAATTCAACCCCTCCAAGTTGGGAACTACTGGTCAAAGGTTTATTGTGTTTTTATCTAAATGGCCTGAAGATTTAACTTTGTAAAAGTTTTTCATACTGCTGGTATAAAAGCCTTGCTTTTGTGCATTGTACAAACATGGTCCGCCATGCTTGCATATAAGCAAACATATCCAGTTTAAAATCCTCTATAGAAAATGTTCTCCATAGTCTCCCACTGTTCACAGCTGCTCAAAGAGCTGCCAGTTTGTGCAGAGGGCGGTAACACTGCAGGTCATCTAATAGTATACTACTAAATTCTCTCACTTTGACTTTTAAGTAACTCCCTTACTCCTTCCCATCTAGAAATTGTTTTTCCTTGCCTTACATAGCATAGGCTATTCCGACCTGCTGAGTCTAGACTGTTTGGTATCACTGTACTCTTATACCAGCCATCTTACATTAAGAAGGCCACTCTGCATCCTTCTGGCAGATGTGTGAAGCTCAGGAGCCATCTGAGTTTGGAATTTCTGGAGAAAGGCTCAGTTTGGGGCTTTCTCATTGGTAGTTTTGTTAAAAACTGTTTAAATTCACCTATATTTAAGCCTCACATTTGTGTTGGTTTGAGCTCAGTTTACCAGAGCTGCTCAACATTTCAAAACCTTAGTCAGATGTCTGGAGTATATTTGCAGTGAAATCCAAGTCATCCACTGGAAAAAAAAAAAAAGTATATTTTAATCCTGCACTGTACTTTGTTAACTGTATTTAATTGAATTACTTCTTCATTTGTGCTGTTTGTGAGTACTTTTTAATCTGCACTTTGAAATTGTGTTTTATTGCCCTACATAGCATAGGCTATACTCAGATCTGCTGAATATAGAATGTTTGGTATCACTGTGCTCTTAAACCAGCCATCTTACATTAAGAGGGCCTCCCTGCACCCTTGTGACGGATGTGTGTAGCTTGGGACCTATCTGAGTTTGGAATTGCTGGAGAAAGGCTGAGTTTGGGGCTTTCCCATTCATAGTTGTGTTAAAAATTGCTTAAATTCACCTATATATTAGCCTTGCATTTGCTCTTTGCTGCACACCACACAATGGGGTTTGGCAGTGCTCTCTATAGATGCAAATGCCTGGGAACATTATTTTTTCCTAAAGACCTTGGAGTAGAACCCCTCCCCAAGTTTCCCTGCTGAGCAAAGAGCAAATCAGTTGCACTCTAAGCAGCGTTCTCACCCTTACAATCCATAACTTACTACATACCTACTACTTTTGCTACTCCGAATTAAACTAGCCCCCTAGGTAAGCCAAAGTCCTAAGTCCAGCTAGCCCACTTCCTTCCCAAATACCACATTCATAGGATGACAGGATCATAGGAGATTACTAGGCTATCAACCCAGAGGTCATTTTAAGCCTAGCCATTTCATCCCAATGTAATAACATAGAAATGTTAGTCAATCCCCAAGATTGCATTTAGTGATGACTGTCCATGTCCAGGAGGGTTGTGGGCGCTATCCCTGGTAAGAGTTTATGTTTCCTCATCCACTCGTCCAGGTTCCTCTTGAACAGTGTCATAGAGGTGCTCTGTTTTACATGAATTGGTAGCCTGTTCCAAAGATGCAGCAGTCACTGGGAGATAAATTTGCCCCTCCAGCATGTCCTATTTAAGTCACAGGCCATATTTAGGTCCCTGGAATTGGTAGCCCTAGTCCCATTTGATTTATGGATATGCAGCAAGTTCATTCGGTTTGTGTCTAGGATTGCTCTGTAGGCCAGGTATAAGTCTTTACTAAGATGGCTATACAATACGGAGTATAGTGACTGGGACTTTAGTCAGTCTGTTAAAGCACATGCTGGAAATCTCTGAGGTCTCTCTAATTGCTGCAGGAACTTAGTACAGTACATGCCAAATGGGGTGCTATACTCAGTTATGGGCTAGACGAGTGCTGAGTATAGGGGATTGTAACTTCTTTTGCTCTCAAGGTGATGTCTTTATTAATCAAGTATGTTACGTAGAAAACTTTCTTTACTACATTAGACACATGATGGTTGAAGTTAATGTCACAGTCAATTTGTGATCCCAGGTCCCTTACCACTTCATGGGTACTTAGGGTATTGTTGTTGATCTGATAGTGTGTGGGGACATTGTTAGTGCCGAAGGGAATGATGATGCATATCTCTGCATTCAGTCTGAGACTGTGACTAATACACCAGTTGTTGGTCTGAGTGAGACCCTCCTGGAGTTTACTGACATCATTTGGGGATTCAGTGACTGCAACTAGTTTGCAGACATCTGCAAATTTAGTCAGCCATAGCCACTTAGTTTTGACCTGAACTTCTAAGAAGTATACACAAAACAGTAGAGGGCCCGGCATTGACCCCTGTGGCACCCCACTGGTAACAGGTCTGTTGGTTGATGTGGAGTCACCCACTTTGATAGTGTGTGTCCAGTTTGTGAGCCAGTTGACAACCCATTTTACAATGAAGGGGTTTACATTCAGTTTGCTAAGTTTGTCAGTAATGCCTGAATGTGAGATTGTGTTTAAAACCTTTGCAAGGTCAAGGTGTGCACGGATTTGCCCTCATCAATGGCCTTGGTCACATTTTTAAAGAAAACCACCAGATTTAACAGGTAGGATCTGCCCTTCATGAAGCTGAATTGGGTAGGATCCAGAGCTTGGAGGTCACCTATGTCATTGTTTATGAGGTCCATAATGATACATTCAATGGCCTTACAGATGAAGCTGGTCAGGCTTATGGGTCTGTAATTTCCCAGGTCTGTTGCTAGGCCACTTTTGTGGAGGGGAGTAAATGTTGCTGACCTCTATTCCATGGGAACAAAGCCTGTGGTTAGGCTATAATTGAAAAGGGTACTTAATGGTGATGCTAGCTTATGTTTTAGCCTGTTTCGAAGACATCCGGAGATGTCATCTGGCCCCATAGAGACTGTGTTTTTGCCTTGGACAAGGTTTGAGGATACATCCTGCCACAACGGATGGGCATTTTAACATCATTTCTCTTGCCAGCTTGATTGATATGGGCATCTTGAGGCAATATACCATATGTTTCATTTATACTGACAGCCATATACTCCTAAAGCAAACTAACACCTGATGTGAGAGATGCAAATACACATGAAATTGGAGTCAATTCTCTCACATAAAAACAAACTAGACATCAAACAGGTTGTCAAAACACAAGCTTTACCTCTCACACAAACATCATCTCTCATACAAAATAAGGTCACAACACATAAACCCAGATACACAGAAGTACTCACTAAAATCCTAAGAAAAGAGGCCTCCCAAGTACACACCACTCACACTCACCACTAAGTAAAAAGAAACCACTACACATATCAATGCACACTTTTGTCTCAACAAATAAGCCCCTAAGGTAAAACACATCAAATGTCTTGGTCAATGGAGACTCCATAGTGAAACACACAGATGTCCCCCTCACCCGACTGTGCAAGGAGAAGTTCACAGTCAGGTGCCAATCAGGTGCCAGGATCCAACAAATCACACATGCACTTAAGTCACTCAACCCTGTCATAATCCATGTTGGAGTGAACGCCTTGAGACATACGTATCTGGACTCTCTGAAGAGAGACTTGACAGAACTCTCTAATTATGTGTTCCAGACAGGCATGTCCCTAGTCCTAAGCAGTATCCTTCCCTCACTTAGGATGATGTCACAATATAAACAAAAAATGATTGATTTCAACAATTGGCTTAGCTTCTGGTGTCAGTCCAGGGGGGATCCAGTATCTGTCATCCTGGAAGGATATGGTAGGTAGACCTCCCTTCTGTGCTAGATATGGTCTGCACCTATCTCACCTAGACATTTGGACACTGGCAAAGGCCCTTGCCTCCCCCATAGTGCTTTTTTAAGGCAATGTCAAAACAAATTTTCCAGCATAACAAAATCTAATTGAGACAAATTCAGGGTCATGCTGTTTAATACTAGGAGTTTAAACATGAAACTGCAAGGAAGCATTCCTCATCTTGGAGGATGCTAATGTCTGTGCAGTTACCAAGACATGGTCAAGGCTGCTGAGAGCACCCCAGCAGTGCAAGGCTACAATGCCTTCTACACATTCAGACTGAGCATGAAGGAACCAAAAGTGGTGCTGTATCCATCTTCAATTAAAACCAAATACACTTCAAGACTGGTCAAACAGCATGACTCTCTAGAAATACTCCATGTCCAATTAACTATTGGGAAAGTACCATGCCAAATCATTGCTAGCTATAGATCCCCCGCCATGAACCAGGATAAGCACACCACCTACCTCGGCTTACTGAAATTTCTTGCCATACATCCCAACACCTTAGTGATGGGAGATTTCAACTATCCTTTCATAGACTGGAGACATACATGAGCAAAAATATTTCCCCCAAGAGGTTCCTGGACTTTGTTAACACAAATTCTCTGGAACAGATAGTCTGCACCCCAACTAGGGGCTCTAATGTTCTGGACATAGCACTCACCTACATGGGGGAGGGGTTCACTGTATTTCCCCATGCGTGATGCCCTACCTTGTTAGGTCAGGCCACAGATCAGTCTTATTTGAAGTAACTACTGGAACTGACACCCTCACAGGAACAAAAATTATAAAAAAAGCTTTACAAAAGCTAACTACAGCCTACAAAGTGATGGTATAAAAAGCCTCATACCACCCGCAATCACAGACACCAGTGATCACTATGCAAAAGTGTATGCAAATGCCCTGTACAAACACTTAAGCAAGTGCATAAACTCTGCTGTACCTGACTGGATCAAAACCAGGTCTTCCCATAAAAACAAGCCACTATGGTGGACTTCAAGTATAAACAGATTATAAAACAAGAGGAAGAAACTGTTGTCCAAAAGCTAGAGGTCCATCACTCTGCAGAGGAAGAGTTCCATCCTAAGCCTAAACAAGAAAATCAGAAATCTTTTAAAGTCTTCTAAAGCAAATTACGAAATGAAAATTGCATACCTAGCCAAGGATAATCATAAGCCATTCTTTAACTACTTCCGAAGTCTAAAAGGAATGCCCAGCTATATGCCAAACTGGTTGTAGATGGGATCAGGAAAATAAATTCCAACTTCGATAGCCCGGTAGTTTATTAAAAAACAAAAACAAGCAAAGCTTTTGGGACAACCCCTTCTTCAGTGCTAATACATCACCTAATAATGAAAAGCCTCTTTCTATATAAAATACTTTCATGCCATATGATCACAGCAGGTCTATATTAGTCGAACGAAAACTCCATTGCGCGAACATTAGTTGAGCGACACTTAGTGAGCGAAGGTCAGAAACATCGAAACACAAAAACAAAAAACCTAAGAAACGAAAGCTGTCACTAACTGTTTTATGTCTCCCACACTCCAGCTACTTAAGTATACCATCTCCGAGATCGCACTCCATTGAAGTAAATGGAAGAATTCCCTATGGCGATCTCCATTCATTCCTTCGATATTTGCGATATTTGCTCTTTGTGTGTCTCTCAAATGGGATTCGCGCAATAGAGTTTTCATTCGAGTAATATAGACCCGATCACAACCAACCAATAAAATCAGTTAAAACATTAATTACACACAGGTAAAAAGTAATACTCGCAAACAATATCACATTCAGTCACATATCGAATTATTAACATTTGTTTTTTCATTAAAATAAGTTTTAAGGTAACAGCATTATTTAATCCTGGTTTACAGTCAGCTTTTAGTCTAAGAATCCAACTATATTCACTAATATCAAGGATATCATTCATATCTCCACCCTGAGTCAATTTTTTAATAACATAAATGACCCTAAATTTAAACTCATGCATACAATCTGTCTGTAAAATTAGAGCATCCGTTACTACAGCTCTACATATCTCAGATTTATACTCAATAATTCGCTCCTTAAATTTGTGACTACATTTGCCCACATAAAAAGAAGGGCATGCAGTGCAGGTAAGGAGATATACCACATATGTGGTGACACAAGTAGCATGACACTGAAAGAAATATGTTTTGTTTGTAATGGGGTGTATAAATGTATTATTAGTATGAATATCCCTGCAGCAACTACAGTTATGACATGGAAAAGTTCCTGTCTTAGACTGTAAATTCCTATCAGTCATACTCCCTAAATTAAAATCTTTATAACATAATCTCAATACTCTTACAGTTTCTATATGCAAACCTTGGTTGATCACCCAAAATATGCTGCAAGTCAGGCAGGCTTCTCAAGATCTGCCAGTTCTTACATATTATAATCTTTACCTGGGGGTTCTCCTCTTATAAGTAGTTACATATCGAATTACATTTTCATGTATACTCTGGTTGTTAACTCCCCTGAAGTACGGTGCAGCTATGTTATCCCTACTACCAATCAGCTTGTTTATTACGGCTTGTATTGTTGCTGTTTTATATCCTCTGTCTTGAAATTCATTTGCCATTTCATATATCTGTTCTAAACATCTCCTATCATCAGTATTCAACCTGCTAACCCTAAGGATCTGGCTTTGAATAATTCCCTTAAAGACATGGGGGACATGCGTGCTCATTCTATGGACATATCTATTTATATGTACCTCCTTCCTATGAACACTTGTGTTCAATGTGTGTCCTTTCTTGCTAATGTTAGCATCTAAATAAACAATATTGGTACCTGAATAAGACATCTTAAATTTAAAAAAAGTTGTAGTATTATCTAGATAGGTGATATATTCATTCAACATATCCTCAGTCCCTTTCCAGATTAGAAAACAATCATCCACAAAATATTTAAACCATAGCACATTACCATTACAGTTAACATTACTATTATAAATAAACTAATTTTCCCATTTATTTGGCACTGAGTTAGCATAGGTGTTGGGCACACCTGCCCATAGCCACACCAGCAACCTGTAAATATAGTTTATTATTAAAAATATGATGGAGGGCTGACCAAACACCAGGGTTGAATGACAAGATACAGATCAAGCCTTTTTTAAGAAGTAGGAGGCTTAAACCCAAGTAGTAGGAAATTAGTTTAGGTGCAGCTACACCTTTAGTATAGATTAACATCACAATTTGTCTTCTTTTTTAGTTGTCCATTATTGACTTATATTTATATATTTATGTATTCACTACTAATTTTTTATAAAATTAAGGCATATTATAACACATGCCTATATTTAAATATTCATTGTTGTTTTTAAAGATGTTGACATATGTGTGAGTATTTTATGTTGAGTCTGCGCTTTATAAGCTGGGGTTGGTATGTTCATTGTATGATGAGAGTTGACCAATCAAAATGTAAGGAGGGATATTTAAACTTTGAATGTATTTTATGTTGTGTATAAGTCTGAAGAAGCCTACGGGTGAAAGCGCTTATTTGTGAATAAAGGAACCTTTTTATACTACTTTGGGCAGTGACCTGGACCATTCTTACGTTGATTGTTTCATCTATTTATGTGTTATTCTGGATTTTGTGCCACAAGGTACCAGCGTTCATTTTATGCTGATCATTAAAAAGAAAATGTTTTAGTGAGTACTACTTCTACTAGTTGACAGATAGTGTCAATCTCCCTTGCTTGTATATTCGAATTCCTAACAAGAAAATTCCATATGGCATTAATGCCATAGTCGTTAGGTATAACAGTAAAGAGTGAGTCAATATCAAGTGTAACCAAAAGAAAATCAGTTTCAGCATTGGTAATTCACCAGTCATGTAATTTGGTCAAAAAATCACCTGTATCCTTAATGAAACTACGACAATGTGGAAGATATTTACTTAAGGTTTTCTGTAAGTAAACTGAAATAGGTTCAGTTATCCATCCCCAACCTGAGACAATACGCCTCATGGGGGGGGGGGGTAACTGATTTATGTATCTTTGGGAGTCCATAAAGTTGAGGTATTATAGGGCATGTAAATGTTAAAAAATTAAACAATTGAATGGATATGTCGTTATCTAACTGAATCACAAGGGATAATTGGCTAGGCTTAAAAAAATGGCTCGCAAGGGCAGTTAGCTTAGTACTAACCTATGAACCTGTGAACCTATATCATAGATAACCATGTTAACATCAACAATATGATTTCTAACTTCTGAGAAGGAAATTGGCTTGAAAGTATTTAAATCAGACAAAAAAAATCTAACATCAAGCCCTTATATTCATTTTTACACATGATTACAATAGCACTCCCCTTGTCAGCTTCCTTTATAACTATATCAGTATTAAGTTCTAGTTGTTTTAAGGCATTCAGTTCATCGAAAGTCAAATTATACCACTTTGATTTACATTGGCAGTCACATAATTCTCATAACTCACGTTCACAGATATCATAAAACATGACTACAACAATCGGATGGCTATCAGGTATAAAAATACTTGACTTCTTACATTCAAACCTATTAACTTCCAGCATATTCTTAAAAATTAATCTAAGATTTAGGTTAAGTGTAAAAAGTTTCAATTCTGTTAATTCTTCAAAAATATCACCTGTCCCACTAGGAATACATTTCAAGCCTTTATTTAATAGCCATATTTGGGCCGCAGTAAGTTCATAATTGGATAAGTTTAAGATACCTCTTCTTACTACTTGTGACATGCCATTTTCTTCTGGGTTACCAGGCTGTTATGCTTCCTTTTGTAATTGTTGAATCCCATTGCCCCTTCCTGCTGAAAAGAATGATCCTTCAAAAGGTTCCAAGGTCTGGTCTCTACCTTCTCTGGTAGATTCAGATGTATGAGTCCTAATTGCTTGGAAAAACCCTCACATGGTCTTGTATTAATTTCCTTGTTCATATTGCCCATCTCCGTTGACTGAGGAGACTCATCCCTATTGGAGGAGCCCAGCAGGAAGGTGATTAGTTGTTGCATGAGTCACAGCACTTAAATATAATAAAGACGAGCTTATAATAGACAGTCTCACAGACTCCACTAGAGTGACTTCATTGGTGGAGGATGGCAAGGCATTCGGCAGATTGGTTGGGGCCATGGTATTCATAGTAACAGGGTCCAGCTTGTATATAGCCTCCCTTTCTCGAACGCTGACATATATTTATTTTTATTGCTGTTGTAATCTTGGCCATGAAAAAATATGGCCAAGCTGAAAATCATTTGTATCTCTTTGAAGCTTACAGTTCTTTGTTAATTCAAGTTTATTATCCATAGCTTGTACCCTCTTGACCATTTGCTGATATCAGTAAGGAAAGTTTTTAAATACCAGCACTGAAATGAGTTAATTCTCAAGTTTAGTTATTTCTTCACTCAGTTCAGTGCCGATAAAATGTTATTATAGTATATATTCTAATAAACTAGCACAGTGCAATGTGCAGAGTATAAAGTACAATATGTACTAGTGAGATTTGGCGTAGGTTTATCATGTTATATGGTTTAAAGAGTGGAAGGGTGTGTTGGAGAGTGTGTGAGGTTTAGTGGTTTGTGAATGATAGATGGTTGGGAGGAGTGTAGTACTTAATGTAGTAGCACTGTGTGAAGGAATGTCGGAGGGGCAAGTATGGTGTATCAGATTAGGGTAGAGAAAGAAAGATGTGTGGGTGATAGTTTCTAAACTGGATAAATCTTCAGTAATTCTTGAGACAGGAGAAGAGACTTGGAAATGAAATTGGGATGGTGTGTTAGGTGATATGTCTTGTGTTGAACAGGAGCATTTAGCTTGGATAAAGAAGTGCTTTTTGAATTGCATCCTGAACTTAGAATAAATAATTTCCTTTAGGCCAATGGGGAGAGCTTGCCAAAGAGTATGTGACAGAGAAGTGGGCTTGGGTTTTAGAGGTAAAGAGAGGTGGTGTGGCTGTATACGAAGGTTTTTCATGAAGCCTGACTCCAAGGGGAGTAAATGTTTGGAGTTGGAGTGATTTGTAGGGTTGAGATCCTAATAGTTGGTTAGATCTTTGATTTACAGTAGATAGTTGGCATTTTCTAGAGTGATACAGTGATGCTCAAGGAAAGGCAAGTTTGTAACAATTCAGCAGATGCTGTTAGAGATACTCTGGTGTGTGGTAAAGTTTCTTGGAGACAAAGCAAAATTGGAAGCACATATTTAAGTTAAGAAAGGATAACTCCTTTACCAATGGCTGCTCTATTTGGTTGGCCTAGAAAAGGGTTGATTTTTTGGGGGGCCAGATTAGGAGGGACATTATTTTGATTCTCACTTTGTCTATGTGGAAATGGAATGTTAGTGACAGATCAAGTCATAATAATAGATATTTAAAAGTGGAAGTTGTCTTTATGGAATGGCTATGTAAGTCAAAAATAGTTAAAGAGTCAGGTGCTTGGTGAATTTTCTGTGGGGTTCCAAAAAGCATAATGTTAGTCTTGATTGGGGTGAGAAGTGGTTTATGGTAAATAAGCCAACAGTGGAGCTTATGTAAGTCCGACTGCTGTTAGCACTGAATGTTGGCATGAAAGTGACATGTTGAGTAAATGACCATGTGATCAGCATGAAGGATAAGTGAGGGATGGGGAGGCCACAGGGAAATTTATAAATGAATATGGAGAAGAGGAGGGAGGCAAGAATGGATCCTTGTGGTACAGCTTTGGTAACAGGTACATATTCAAATTGGGAGAATCCTATTTTTTTAACTCTGAAGTATCTGTCATTGTGGAAGTTTTTATACCAGGGAGTAGTGTCTGGACCAATAATTTCAGTTTGTTTTGGAGAAGACAGACGTCAATGAAGTCAAATGTCTTTGACAGGTCTATAAGTAGGGCACCTATAAGGAGGCCTCTATCAGAATTTTGTAGGATGTCATCAGTTAGGGACCTAAGTGCTGTCATATTATTTTGTTGAGGCCAGAATCCATGCTGTTAAAGGAGAGCAGATGGTACTGCAGAATATATAGAGAGAATTGGGTGTAGACTATTTTTCTAGATGTTTGCCCAGAACTGGGAGGATGGATATTGGAAAGAAGTGAGAGGTATCTTTTGGGCTGGTTTGCTTTGGGAGAATGTTCAGTTAGAGCAGTTTTCTAAATATGTGACTTAATGTTTTGTCTGACATGTAGATTATATATATAGGTTCATAGGTTCATAGATTAGTACTAAGCTAACTGCCCTTGCGAGCCATTTTAAGCCTAGCCAATTATTCCTTGTGAGACTTGAACCCTGCACCTTGTGTTTGTAAGGCAAACACCTTAACCATTAGGCCACCCTCCCAACCCCTTATATGCATGAGAGAAAGACATAGGTGATCTCTGCAGTCATATATGAACCAGGAGTTTATCCTATCAGATCCAGGAGGGGTGTCAGTGGAAATATTTTTGATCCAAATGCATTTGAAGTGGGAGAGGTGATGAATGGTGGTGGGGTGGGAAATGCATGATCTGTCAGAGGTGTGGAGTTTTTTGATGGGAAAGTGATCATTTTTTTAAAGAAATCTGGAGAAAGTGTTGCTGTACCATATTGAATAGTGTTTGTAGATATGATGTCATGAGGAAGTTTTCTTCCTGTAAGAAGGTTAACTTCTTTCCAGAAGTGTTTGGGTAATGCAAGAGTGTAATTTGTTTCTTTGTGCCTTCTGATGAGCTTTTTAGCTAGGTTATCTAAGGTTATGAAGGAAATGTGGTTGTCAGTTGTAATGGTTTATTTCTGTTTTTCTTATGCCTTATCTCTTAGGGTAAAACATGCTTGAATTCAGTGGATAGACATTCACTTTTGGTGGGTATATCAAGCCTGTGGATAAGTGGAAAGAATTTGTCATGCAGCTGGGGTAGAAAGTTGGTTAGGCTTATAGCTGCTGTGTTTGCATCATTTAAGGAGAGTATATGGTTCCATTTGTGGCCTGTGAGAAAGGTTATGAGCTTGTCAAAATATGTGCTATTCTGTTTTTTGAAGGCATTTAATATTTTAATATTAATTACTAGTTCAAAACACATATATTTGGAGGGGACTCATTTAGGTGCATCTTCTGGCAATTAGTAGTATAAGTGGAGTCCTGGGATAAATTTTCTATTTCCCATCAATTAATCCAAGTTAGGTTTAAGTGTGTCAGGGATGAGCTTTGTCTTACATGGATGACTACTCTGTTCTAGAGCAGTGGCTTCCTCTGTGAGATAAACTTCTCCCTTCAAACTGTTACCTTAATGTTGCAGAAGAGGTTTAGGTCCCGGATCTAAAATGTATGATACAATTGACTTGTAGATGTCAAGTAAGTCCATCAGTAATGGCTTAGTGGATACCTTGTATGTTAGACACAGGTCACCTCTTAGCAGTTTGTAAGAGACTGAATATAGTGATAGGGCTTTGAGGTGGTCCGTGTAGGTCACATTGTTTTGGTCTTGTATCATTTTTGTAAGATACCTCTGTAGGCATTCCAATTGTTGCATATGCCTAGACAGATACATGCCAAAAGGGGCATTATACTCAAAGACTAGCCTAATGAGTGCTGAGTAAAGAGTAACAATGACATCCCTGTATCTAAAACCAATCCCTTTATTTATAATCTGCACAATTAGGAAGAACTTCATTAGCACAGTGGACACATGCAGGTCAAAAGTTAGGTCACTAAGCAAATAAGTACCCAAATCCTGAACTACTGGGTTAACTCTTAGGATAGTGTTGTCAGTGTGGTGATTCCCTGGGGGAGTTGACTTTCTAAAGGAGACAATAATGTATTTTTGTCACTTGGCTTTAGTCCATGAGCCTGGCACTACTTACCTGTTTAGGACACGCCTTGAGATTCAATCACTGCTCCTAGCTTGCAGTGAGCTGTAAATTTCATTAGCCAGAGCCCTTTGGTATAGGCTTTTATGTCTCAGAAGTAAATGCCAAACAGAAGGGGTCCCAATGCTGAACCCTAGGAGATTCCACTGGTGACGTCTTATTGTGGAGGTAGCTTCCCCTATTTTTGATCTCCTGCATTTTATCTGTGAGCCAGTTGGCAATCAAGGAGGTGATGACAGGTATATTCCTATTTCATTGAGTTTCTATTATGCCTGAATGGGGATTGTGTCAGAAGCCTTGGCCAGGTCCAGGTTTGTGGTTTATTTTATTTATTTATTTTATTTTACATTTGTTGACTGGGATAGTCTGACTGGATACATGTCCATTTTCAGCAGAGGCCCGGGGAGAAAAGCTCCAAGATAAAAATATACATTGAACATTTAGTAAACGCTAGTTTCAGGCAGATTACAGTCATAAGCAATACCAGCATTTAGTACATATACTACTAACTTATTACAAAACACTTTACAAAACATAACATTATTTTCAAAGTTATATATACATAACATTGCATTCAGGTTTAAGACACATTGAGCAGCAGTTATACAATTGACCCTTCCTGAAATGGTGTGGTAGAAAAAGAAGTTAGATGTAGTTGAAGGTAAGGCCCCTAAGTAATAGAGAGGTCACTGGCTCGGGTTAGTGCAAGGACATAACCAATGAGTTTTGAAGTATTTCTTGAGTTTGTTTTTGAATCGAGTTAGTGAGGGTTCTAGGGTCAGGTCAGCTGGGAGTCTGTTCCATGTTTTTCCAACAGAGTTGGCAAACAGAGAGTCCCCAGCTGATTAGTTGGATTTGTATGTTTGAACTAGGAGTCTAGTGGATGATCGCAGTGGCCGGGTGCTAGTGTAGGGGCTGATAATATTTTTTAGTGCAGGTGTATTTTCTGGTTGGTAAAGGACTTTATGTGCCACTATTAGCTGGTTGAACTGCAGTAGGCTAGGCAGTTCAAGCCATCCTAGACAATTTAGGTTGTGACAGTGGTGTGTCCAGTAGGCTGTGCCAGTAGCAAATCTGGCAATGTGGTTATAGCAGAATGATAGATTATTAAGATCTGTTTTGTTTAAGTTGGAGAATAGAAGTGAGGCATAGAGAAGAGTTGATAGTAGATGGGAACGGGCAATTGCAGTTCTTGCAAGGGGTAAGAAAAGGTTTGCTTCTGTAAAGACAGCCAAGTTTTTTATTAATGGTTTTGATAGTTTGATTGATATGCGCATCAAACTTCAGGTTGTTATCAACTATGACACCCAGTAGTTTAGTTTGGGCTTCTGGGGAGATGATAGTGCCATTGTTAGTGGTTATGTTGAAGGATGGCAGGGGGCTCCTGTGTGTGGGGGAGAAGAGGAGTAGCTTAGTTTTGTTGGGGTTTAGGATTAGATGTTGATTGGAGAGCCATTTTTCCACTGTATTAAAGGTATTTTGGGTTAATGTGAATAAAGCAGCTGTTGAGGTGTCAGAACAAATCAAGGTGGAGTCATACGCATATTAACTGCAGGTAGCATCTGGGATGACTGAATGAAGGTCGTTGATAAAGATGGAGAAAAGAAGGGGTATACCATTTTACCTTTGTCCATTGCTTTGAAGACCTTTTTCAAAAAAGTCTACCGGGTTGAGCAAGTGTGATCTGCCTTTGACTAATCCGAACTGAGATGGTACCAGCGTTTGCTGATTTCCTTTGTCCTTACAGATTAATTCTATGATCATTTTTTCCATACCTTTGAATATAAGGCTGGTCAGACTTTTGGGTTTGTAATTGCCTGGGTTCATGGAAGGTCTTTCCTTATGCAGGGGATTAACTGTTGTTATTCTCCATTCACTAGGTACAAAGCCCATATGGCAGCTAAGATTAAACAGTGTTGTTAGGACTGTGGCTAATTCATGCTTCCTGGAGTATTGTCAGGACCCATTGATGCAGTACGTTTGCCTTTGATTGTGCTTTCAGGACATGGTCTTATATTATCGCTGATGGTGAGTTGGTTTCATTTGAGATAAATGGGAGAAAGAGGGGTGAAGTTTGAGGTGAATTTATCAGTCGGTATGTTAGCTATGACTTCAACTTGGGTATATGTAACATCGTTTAAAATCAGCTCAGTCTATTCTTGCATTGTGCTCCTGAGATTAAAACATAACTAAAGGTATTGCGATTACCCCTTGTTTGGGGTGCTATTTTTGCCTCAAACTTAGCTTTGGTAGATTTAATTAATCACTTGAGTTGCTTGTTTAATTTACTGACGGGGACTCTATCATTCTATATTTTGCTCTTTTTGAGCCAGTAATTTCTTCCTTTTCTTGTAAAGCTTGTTGATATTAAAGTTCCGCCAGGAGGGTTTGTTTTTGTCATATTCCCTTTATTTGTTTGCATCTATGCAACTGTTTACACATTGGTACAGTTTAGTGTTGTATATTTCCACATATTCAGTAGATTGAACTGGGATTAACTGGGATTTGAAGCTTGCCAATGTATTATTTAGGAGTAGGTAGCTTGTCTTGGAGAAAATTTTAAAGGTACCAGGATATGAAGTGATCCCTGTATTCAATTTTATTTCAAAGGAGATGGCTATATGGTCAGATCTAACAAGTGATGAAGATGACAATGTATCTGGGTGGAGCTAGAAGGTAGTATAGATTTCTGAAGAAATTTATGAAAATATTTGGTATGAAAGATGTAATAGCTCAGCTGCTAGAATGGAGAACTGTAGTGATTTCCAAAGTCATTCTTAGGTTGCTGGCTCAATTCCAGCTCAAAGGAGTTTGACTTTAAATCATCGTAGCACATGGAGTAAAACAAATGAGTTTAAAGAAGCAGGAAAGAGGACGCAGGGTCTGAATCCAGCTTGAAGCCACATGCTGCTTGTTATTTTTAAACACTATAAAATATTTAGGATTTGAGGTTGGTATAATGGTTAAAGTGTTTAACTTGCAGGCACAAGGTGCAGGGTTTAATTTTCACATTTGAGGGAAATTGGCAAGGCTTAAAATAAAATAACCCACTAGGGCAACTAGCCTAGTACTTACCTTTGAAACCTTTAAAAACTGTGAAAGGTTTGAAACTGTGAAATTTTGAAATAGTTTGCAATGCTCTACCAGGTTCTTATCTACTCTCATTGTATATTTTGTACACTTATTTTCAACCAAAAGGGAAACTATCCTCTTATTGTATACTAACAGATGTAAAGTCTACAATCTGTATGCTACTACTCTGTAATGTCTCTTTTGTAAATTTTTCTTCAATCTGTAAACTTATGGAGTTTCTCTCCCCAGGACTCCGCTTAAAATGGACACTTGTTGTCCAGTCAGACTATCCTGGCAAACAAATGTTAAATAAATAAATAAAATAAATAAAGGTTCCTCCGTATAAGAACACAGTCTAAGATGGTATTCCTCCTAATAGGTACTCTGACTAGTTGTTCTGGGTCTATATTATAAGATCGACGTTTGAAAACATCGAACAACATATGGTCAACACCATATGGTGGATGTCTTCAAACATCAACCTTATAAAAAGACAAAAAAAAAAAAGAAAAAAGTACCCTAATGGGTTTAAGCTGGGGGGCAAGCCCCCCTGCACCCCCTCACCCCCCGCTACTTAAATATACCAACTCCGAGACCGTACTACATTGCAGTAGATGGAAATCTCCCCTTACGGACATTTCTGTTTACACACTCGAGATTCTGAGCATTCAATATTCTTGTGTCGACAATGTCAGATTCGACATTGTCGGCTTTCCAGAATATAATATAGGCCCATTGTTCCAGGGTGTTTGTACTGACAAAGTCCTAAAATTTTTGTGCCTGTGTACTGGTGGTGGTATAGGTTTTCCAATCTATCGATTGTATTGAAAATGGTACTAGGTTTAATACTGAGGGATTACAGTTCACATAGATTGACAGCGTCCCTTTTTTGGGTTATAGAGGGAGTTCTATAGCTAGCCAATTTCTGGTAAGAAACCTTTCTAATGGTGATTTGGGCATAAAGAAGATCTAATACATCATGCCACTTAACTGGCCTTGAATGTGAGTCTCTTCTGAATGCAGACTGAGACACTCCACCTTCTTCCCCTCCTGCACAGTAGCTGGTCTAAATGTGTGGATGGCATTATAGCCCTGCACAGCCAGGGGCTCTCTGCCATTTTAAACTATGTCTCAGTCACTATATAGGTTCATAGATTAGTAGCAGGCTAACTGCTCTTGTGGGTCATTTTAAGTCTAGCCAATTATCCCATGTAAGAATCAAACCTTGCAACATGTGTCTTTAAGATAAACACCTTAACCATTATGCCACCCTCCCACATAGATGTCAACTTCCTCCAAGTTGAGGACAGCTTGTACAGTTTACTTTGACATAGGTTACTAAAAAACACTAGAGTAGAGGTTCTCTATATGCAGTATGTGCTTATATGACTGGTCTGATATTGCCATGGTTTACCATTCAGCCTTATTTGGCTGTGTGGTCTAAGCCAATTACTACATCACCCAAATCATAAAATGATGGACATTTCACCAAGCTACTTTTGCAATTCACAGTTTAGTCATGTGAAAGTAGTATCTAATCACATAAATATGACTGAGATGTTTATAAAAGCTGCAACAAGATAAGGTAATCAAAATTACCACTGAATAAAGTGGAAGATCTTAAAATATACCTACACTTTTTAGCAAAATAAATAATTTTTGGAGATCATCTTGAATATCTTGGACAGTCTGGCACCTTTCAAGTCACATACAGGAAAAGTTGTCACCCTCCTTTGGAAGTCAACTCTCTGGATATACTGATGGGCTCCAGGGATATGGCCTCATTCCAATATCTACAGGACATGATGCTATCCTCCTTTTGCCAGGAAGACAACTTAAAAATGACTGTAAAAAGGTTAACAAGCACCTGGTTCAAGGCTCCTGAGAGCATCCCAGCACTATCAGGTTATACCTCATATCATGCGTTCCGGCCCCAAAATCCGGACCGAACCACAAAAGGAGGGGGAGTATCCATATTCATAAAGGATACCCACACCTCCAGGTTAGTGGCAACGCACGAAGCATTGGAGACCATCCAGGTGCAATTAACCATAGGTAAAACTGCCCTACAGTTTGTAACATGCTACAGACCACCTACTCAAACTCAGGAAACCCACACAGCCTTCCTGAAGACACTGGAGAGTATGAATGTCTCTCCAAACACCATCATATTGGGTGACTTCAACTACCCAAACATAGACTGGGAACATTACTCAAGCCCCAACACCCTAGCCCAAAGGTTCCTTGAGTTCATAAACTCAAATGCTATGGAACAACTAGTCACCATTCCCACAAGAGGAGAAAATATACTAGACCTGATCATCACAAACATGGGGACAAAATGCTCCACACTGGAAGTATATCCCTCATTGGTGAGATCAGACCATAAATTAATCTCACTGGAGATCCACATCCCGCCCCCACCCCCAACAAAAAAGACCACAGTGAAGAACTTCTCAAAAGCAAACTTCACACTTCTTAAGACTGGAGTGGTATCCTTCAAGGCCCCGAGCCAGTGGAAACCACAACCCACGCTGCTGAAACCCTTACAAATGCCTTCTACGAGCACCTCCAGGAATGTATGGATCAAGCAATCCCTAATAAAATCAAGACCCTTTCCACCAAAGGCAGACGCCCGGTCTGGTGGACTCCAGCCATAAACAAACTCTACAACAAGAGGAGAAAGCTACTACATGACAGAGCAAAATCCCTAAATGGGAAGGCATCTCTGATCAATACTAGCAAAAAACTACGATCACTCATAAAATCATCCAAGGCCAATTTTGAGAGAAAAATCGCTAATGACACAAAAGACAATCATAAAGCCTTCTTTAGCTATGTTAGAAACCTGGGTGGAAACTCCCAGATATGCTCAGAATTAGTCCAAAATGATAAAAAAATCACTGAACCCACAGACATTGCCAACATACTGGCAGATAGGTTCAGTGCAAATTTCTCCCCTCCCTCCCCCCCAAAAGGAGAAATATCTATCCCACCAGAGTCTAGCCTCCCAAACATCTCAGATGCCCAGGTGAGAGCTGCTCTCTCTAAAGCAAAAACACAGCATCAATGGGACCGGACGGTGTCCCCGGCTGTGTGCTACACGAACTCAATGAGGAACTAAACCCACACATAAGGCTGCTGTTTAATCTTAGCCTTACTACAGGATACGTACCCAAAGAATGGCGTACGGCAACTGTGGTCCCACTTCACAAAGGCGGTGCTTCTACGGACCCTGGAAATTACCGCCCCATAAGCTTGACGAGCCTTGTCTGCAAAGCTATGGAGAGGATCATAATGGAACTCATAAATAAAGACATTGGGGACCTACAGACACTGGATCCTACCCAATTTGGCTTTGTCAAGGGCAGATCCTGCCTCTTGAACTTGGTCGACATTTTCGAAACAGTCACTAAGGCCATTGATGAGGGTAAGGCAATTCACACAGCCTACCTTGACCTAGCAAAAGCGTTCGACACAATACCCCACTCGAGCATCATAGAAAAGCTCACCAGCTTAGATGTAAACCCATATGTCACAAGATGGGTTGCAAACTGGCTCAAGGACAGAACACACAGGGTTAGAGTTGCTGGTGCCATGTCAGACTCTAAGCTGGTCACGAGCGGTGTCCCACAGGGCTCAGTCCTGGGCCCCCTCTTGTTCGGCATTTATTTTTCTGAAGTGCAGGCAAACATAGGGGGATTGTGGCTGACAAAATTTGCAGATGACTGCAAACTGGGCACCATAATTGACACTCCATCAGACACAGTCATCCTCCAGAAAGGTCTCATAGAAATGGATAACCGGTGCCAGAGCCATGGCCTTAAGCTAAATGCCAAAAAATGTATAGTCATACCCTTTGGGAAAAACAAGGTAACCCCTAATTACCACATAGGTGGTAATCCATTAAACACGGAAGAAGTTATCAGGGACCTGGGGACCCAAGTTGACAGTAACCTCTCTTTTGACACTCACATTGCCAAAATGGTTAGGAAGACCTTCTACATTGCCCACCTAATCATGTAGGGATTCACATCCAGATCAGGAGAGGTCATTGTACCCCTGTACTCTTCACTTATCAGACCAATGATTGAGTACAACGCCCCATTCGGAATGTACCTTACCCGACACCTGCAGCAGTTGGAAAGGCCCCAAAAGTTCCTCACCAAAAGGATAAAGGGGCTCAAACATATGTCATACGATGCCCGACTGAAGAAACTCCAGCTCTCTTCAGTCGCATACCGTCTGCTCAGAGGTGATCTGTGCCTGACATACAAGGCCATGTCCAACCCGGTATTAATGGACATGCTCCACCTCAAAAAATCCAAATCCATCAGAGCCACGAGAGCAAGAGACTTAAACCTCAACATGGATATAAATAGGACGTGCTGGAGGGACAGATTCATCACCCAGAGACTCCCTACACTATGGAACAGAATCCCAGTCCATGTGAGGCAGAGCCCCTCACTGACTCTGTTCAAGAGAAATCTTGACGAGTGGATGGGAGATCGTAGGTTTACCCCGGGAATCATCTCTGTATCACTGCTGGACAGAGGCACAGCAAACTAATGGGTATAGTATTCTCATCCTAAGGGGTGGTGAAAGCCACACACACTCTGGCTAGGCTTTTAAATGCCCTAGGGCAGATAGCCTAGTATGAACCTATGAACCTATGAACAAGCAAAACAAAATGTTTGTAAGGCATTTCAGCTATAGTAAAAGCATTGTGGAAAAGTATAAATCTCTCTCTCCACTTGGTAAACTTTGCAACCCTCTCTTTCTCCAAATGAATCAGACAAGAAAATTGCTAAACTCTTTAAGAACTGTTCATAGGTTCATAGGCATTTACTAGGCAAATGACCAAAAGTGCCTTTTTAAGCCTAGCCATGAATCTCAAATCTCTGACAAGTTATGATACCCTTGATAGGTGTAAGCATGGGGTGGGAGATGAACCATTTACAAGCAGGGGCCTGGGAGATGAAACATTTACAGGTTGCCTTTGTCCATTAGAGACATAGGTGCCAAACCAGGGATAAAATTCCTATTCCCCATCCAATTGTCCAAGTTGCACTTGAATTGGGTTAGGTAGGAACTCTGTTTCACATAGATGGAGAGCCTGTTCCATAGATGGGGTAGTCTCTGAGATACATACCTGTCTCTCCAACAGGTCCTATTTATATCACAGACAAGGTTTAAGTCTTTAGAATGGGTAATTTTGGTGCTGTTTGTTTTGTGGATATGGAGGAGGTCCATCAAAGTAGGGTCTGAAAATGCCCTGTATGCCAGGCATAGATCTCCCTTCAAAATCCTGTAGGAGACAGAATAGAGGGGAAAGGGTCTTGAGGTGGTCTGCATAGGACATTTTACTTATGCCTGTATTCCTTTAGTGAGTAACCTCTGTTGACGTTCTAATTGTTGAATATGCCTGCTTAGGTACATACCAAAGGGGGCATTGTACTCAATGATAGGTCTGATGAATGCCAAATACAGTGAGACAATGACTTCCTTGGACTTAGATGCCATAGATTTGTTTATAAGTTGCTCAACACAGAATGATTTCCTCAGTTCTGTAGACATGTGATGGTCAATAGCTAGATTACTATCTTCGTGTGTCCCTAAGTCCCTGACTACTGGGCCAACTCTAAGGGGTGTGTTGTCAATATGATACTTACCAGGGGTAGATGACTTGCCAAAGGATACTATTATGCATTTCTTGGCATTTCATTTTAGTTTATGGCTCTGACAACAGTTGTTTGTCTGTGTCAGCCCCTCTTGGTGAACATTTGTGTCAGTGTGGGATTCAATGACAGCTCCTAATTTGCAATCATCTGCAAATTTAGTCAGCCCAAGACCATTGACACTGGTTTTGACTTCAGAGAAGTAAATGCCATAAAGGAGCAGTCCAAGGACTAATCCCTGAGGAACTCCACTTGTGACTGGCCTCTTTGTGGAGGTGGACTCTCCAATTCTAACTTCCTGGGTCCTGTCTGTGAGCCAGTTGGCTATCCACCAGGTGACATACGAGTTTGTACCTAACCTCTTAAGTTCGTAACAATGCCTAAGTGGGGTATTGTGTCAAATGCCTTGGCCAGGTCAAGGTAGGTAGTGTGAACCATTTTTCCCTCATCTATTGCTTTGGTTACTTTCTCAAAGAAGTCCACCAGGTTGAGTAGTTATGATCCGCCCTTGATGAAACCAGGCTGGGTTGGGTCCAGTGTCAGGAGGTTTACTATATCTCTGTTGATCATTTCCATGATAATTCTTTCCATGGCTTTACATATAAGATTAGTGAGACTTATGGCTCTGTAGTTTCCAGGGTCTGTAGCTGGCCCACTTTGTGCAGAGGGATGACTGTTGCCTTTCTCCATTCATGAGCCACAAAGCCTGTTTGGAGGCTACATTTAAATAGTAATTCCAGAGGCCCTGATAGGTCATGTTTCATGCTATTTAGAAGGCATCATGAGATATTGTCTGGGCCCATTGATGCAGTGTTCTTGGTCTTAGAGAGATCATTAAGGACCTGTTCCCCAGTGATAGTAGGGAGAGTTATATTTGATGGTATATTCTGAGGGAAGGTTGAGGGGAAGAGAGGAGTAAAGTTGGAGCTGAATTTATCAGCCAGGAGGTTTGCTATATCCTCTGGCTCACTATAGGTGGTTCCATTTTCTACGAGCTCTGCACACAATTGTGCATTGCCTTTGAGGTTGCAGACATAGCTAAAGCATGTTTTGTGGTTATCCTTGGCCTGGGAGGCAAAACTTATCTCACATTTGGCTTTGGTAGACTTTATTTGTCCTCTGAGTTGTTTGTTTAGTTTGATAAGATTGCTTTTATCCTATTGGGTGTTGCACCTCCTCATTTTTACCATGATTTTTTTTCTCCTGTTATACAGCCTATTGATTTTGTGATTCCACCAGGGTGGCTTTTTTTGAGTTAGTTCTGTACTTCTTTCTGGTGGGTACAGCTGACTCTGTGCAGCTATTAACATGCTTGTGCAGGGTTTCTGCGAACAGTTCTGCATAGGCAGCAGTGTTCTCAGGGGTTTATGGGGGCTTGAAATTTTGCCAGGTTATCACTTAATAGCAGGAGGTTAGCATTAGAGTAGTTCTTGAATATTCCAGATTTACCTGGGGTCCAGGTTTTATTTTTACTTCAAAGGAGACCCTTTTGTGGTCTGATCTTACCAGGGAAGGCATTACAGTAGGGGTGTGCAGCACTCTCCCATATTAGTGAGGACCAGATCCAGTATGGTTGCACTTCTAGTTGGTATACTGACTATCTGGTCCAGAGAGTTTGTATTTACAAAATCCAGGAATCTCTGTGCCTGTATGTTAAGTGTTTTATATGATTCCCAGTTAAAACTGGGGTAATTAACGTCACCCATGATTATATTTCAAAAATGCAGTGCCTAACTATTCTCACTCTTCCACTAGCGATGTAAATGGGATGTGTGCTACACTTCATAAAAATTTCTGTCTGAAAGAAGTGAACTTTTGCCATCTTAGAGAAATTCTGACCAAATTGAACGATTCTGTATCAGAACGCATAGACCTAATTGCTCCTAAATTTATGATGTCAACTGCTTACTCCCGTATTCTTAAGTACCCAGTGCATAGAAGTATTAGGGAAGAAATAGCACCAACATTGTGAAACAAAGCCTACCTTATTCCTCTCCACAAAACAGGACTTCATTTGAAACAAATAACTACTGAACTATTCCTATATTAAATTATTTAAAACATTGGAATATATGGTACTAGTACATCAGCTACAAGCCAGTTTCTTTAATTAAACAACACTCTCAGTCTCATTAAGGATTTTTATGTCAATACATGTTTTTATCAGTCTCCTATTGCATTCATGAAGGATTTAAAATGATAAAGTGGTATCTGCTTTGCATCTTGATTAGTATAAATAATTCTGTGCAACCAGTCATTGCTGCCTTGCTTTATTGTTGGATAGATGTGCTTGGCCTGTATAATGACCCCATCAACTGGTGAACTAGCTATTTAAAAGCCAGAACATACAAGGAAAAATGGGTACCTAAATGTTTCAGTGAGTTATTTTTTCACAAAGTGCTCCTCATCTTTCTTTGGATTATTATATTTCATTCTGCATGTCAGTGGCTTGTCTTTTTACAGTGGACACATAGTGACTCATAGGTTTATAGATTAGTTCTAAACTAACTGTGTTTGTCAGCCATTTTAAGATTAGCCAATTATCCCTTGTGAGACTCAAACCCTGCACCTTGTGTTTCTAAGGCAAACACATTAACCATTAGGCCACTCTCCCAACCTATTGGGGCTATTTCATACATACAGGATACTCCTTTTTATGAAAGACACACCTTATACCACTGAAAAAAGAAAAAATGTTGGTTGAATTCTTACATCTTAAAAACTGGTTTAGAAACCAGCATTTGTTTCCAAATACTAATAAAAGTAAATTCATGCTAGCCTGTAGTTCCCATTACTGCTCCAACTGTTGTTATCACTGCTTATAATGGAGCCTAGATTCAATGCACTGAGACTCTGTAAGTCTCAAAAAACTTATATTTGATATTTACTTATCCATGAACACAGTAAAAAAGGACAACTAAATGTTACGTTGCCTGTGTCACATTATGAACTATCCTGCACCTAGCTCCATATCTAAGTTTGTCTTATTGCTGCTATTTACAAACTGTCACATGATTGTGTTCCCTTTACTGATCTTTAATCAGGAAATAAAACCAAAATTGAGCAGATCTTCCACAAATATGACAGCTGTTTTTTTTCTCTGTTCAGGTAAGGCTCCATCAATATGACTTTGCTATGAGTTAAAATGACTGATTTTACAAGCAAACTTGACTCTCTCACTCTCTATCTCTCTCTATCTCTCTCTCTAGCTTCATATTTACTTTAAACTCATGTTCTTTGTAGGTACAAGAAGTCTTAGAATGTCAGAAGAACATTCATAGGTTCATAGGTAGGTACTAGGCTATCGGCCCTGGGGCCTATACAAGCCCAGCCAAAAAGGTACCCTGGCTTTTACCACCCAAGAAAATTATTTTCCTGTGCCACTGTCGAGTAGAGCCACAGAGGTGATCCCCGGGGTGAATTTCCTATTTCCCATCCAATCATCAAGATTTTTCTTGAAGAGCGCTAATGAGGAGCTTTGTTTGATATAGACATGTAGTTTATTCCAGAGTATGGGAAGTCTCTGGGACAGGAATCTATCCCTCTGGCATGTTCTGTTTATTGTGGTGACAAGGTTTAGGTCCCTAGAGCATGTAGCTCAGAGGGATTGGGATTTCTTTAAGTGGAGCATGTCCAACAGCTCTGGGTTTGACATAGCTTTGTATGTTAAGCGGAGATCACCTCTGAGTAGGCGATATGTGACAGAGTAAAGCTGGAGTTTTTTGAGACAGTCTGCGTAGGGCATCTGTTTGAGGCCGGTAATCCTCTTTGTGAGGTATTTCTGCAGCCTTTCCAGTTGTTGTAGATGTCTTGTGAGGTACATACCAAAAGGGGCATTGTACTCTATAATGGGTCTAATGAGTGATGAGTAGAGGGGAACAATGACCTCTTTTTTCTAGATGAGAAATGTACTAAAACAAACAAGAAGTTTGGGACTATGTTGTTTGGCCCTCTTTTGCAGTCATGTTGAAGGAGTCTGAAATAAATTGCACAATGATATCAGAAGTACTATGATATTTTTTATTTATTTTTATCTATGTAAGCTTATTAACTGGGTAAACGAAATGCTGTTTCTCACAGGTTCCCATATACAGCCAAAACCTTCATCTTCCTAATGTGCTAACTACTTGACCAACACCAGTAGACTAGTCAACTTTCCACAGAAATATAAATTCAATGTTTTTACAAGGGCAATTTCTTCCTGGCTTGTGATGACCTTCACCCCCCCCCCCCCCAAGCTCTCTTAGTTAACTCCACAGTTGTGCATCAACAGAAAAAAATAGAAACACCTGACGAAGATGACAATACTTAGTGGGAGCAAAAATCCCCAGCAACATTACTTCAATCTAAGCAAAAGAGAGAGGGAATTATTGGAGGGTTTAAAAAAAAACAATAAAAACATATGAATTATGAAAGTAGATGGGCAGGTCATTGGAAAGCTATGAATACTGTCACTTATAGTCAAAAAATTTATGTTACATTAAGCAATGAAGAATTTTGCAAGAAGATTTTCTAGAATGATGTGTAGAGGTCTTACTGGCACCATGATGGATATTTAAAGGATTCATTTTATCACTTAAAATCATATATTAGTTGCTGCAGTACCTCAGGATGCCATTTCCAAGAATATGAGCTATTGTTGAATCCCCAAAGTGGATTCATAAGCTGAATATCCACTCTTGAAACCTATAGTAGGATCATCTGGTTTAAAATATGAACCTGCAATGGTATACTAGAAAATAAAATTAATCAAGTGGTTATCTTGGCTAAATTCTATATTAGAGATTCCTTTGATTTTTGTAACAAAACTTAGTAAAACATTGAATCTGACGAAATTGTAGTAACCATTGATATTAACCCCATTTTTAGTGAACTAGATAATGAAATAAGGTTCAAGTGGTTTAGGTTATTTCACTTAATACAACCAATATCTCTTGTAATAAGATAATACTGTTGGTGTCACTGACTGCCAATGTTTTGTAGTACAATTATTTAGTTTTTCAAAATGAATAATTACCAGCAGGTTAAAGGAGTGGCTGTAGGTGCATCCATGGGCCCAGACTATTCCAATATGGTGTTGACATACTAGGAAGAAACTAAATTATATAGAATACCATTTTCTCTTGATGTAAAGCATTGTTGTCACTTTATTGACAACATTTTTATGGTATGTTCAAAAAGTATTGATGAATTGGAAATATCTATATATGTTCCAAAAGAATCTGTCTTTTTTGAATGTTACAACACATAACAAAGAATGACATTTCTTGATATTTTCATTTCTAAGCCTGAAAGTGAGGTCAAATTGGGGACACTAATTATTTATAATACTGTGGTCTATAAATCAATATTGCATTTTTCTTGTACGTATCCACCTGGGAGCGCTACAGAATCCTGAAAGCCCAAAATCCTGAAGACCAAAATCCTGAGACCAAAATCCTGAAAGTTCAAAATCCTGTAAACTCAAAATACTGAAAACTCAAAATCCTGAAAACACACAGGATACTTATTCCAGAACAAGTACATACAGAAAGAAATTAAACACAAACTATATTACTGTTCTACAAGTATAAGCAGTGGGGCAAGCCCCCCTGCAACCCCACACCCCCTGCTACTTAAATATATCAACTCCAAAATTGCACTTAGTGTAGTGAAGTGCAATCTCGGAGTTGATATATTTAAGTAGCAGGGGGTGAGGGGGCTTGCCCCCCTGCATATAGTTGAAGGGTAATATGTTTCTGTATGTACTTCTAGTATAATATAGTAAGTGTTGGTATCCTGTGTGTTTTCAGGATTTTGAGCTTTCAGTATTTTAAGTTTTCAGGCTTTTGAACTTTCAGGATTTTGGTCTCAGGATTTTAGTCTTCAGGATTTTGGGCTTTCAGGATTCTGTTTTTCAGCCACTGTGATACCATAATGTTTGCACAATCTCCAGTGTATCAATCTCGCCACATTATTATGCCTTTCAGTATACAGTCCCTCTACCATTAGAGAGTCGCAACCAGCAATAAGGTGTGTGACTGTTTCCAATTCAGTTCCACAAAACCTACATATGTCTGTTTATCCCACATGTTCAATGGACTTAGTAAACCAGTGTGTACGTAGCCCACTATCTTGGGCTGCCAATATTAACCTTTCATTTCTTGATGTAAATTCATCTCTCCTTAACCATTCCTGCATTCCTTCTTGATCAACATGAGGTTCTTCCAGAAGTTTTCTGTCCTTGCAACTATACTTATGTTTTTTCCACATTTCTTGCCTTCTCATCTGGTCCTTCACCTTATATCCTTTTGTTTTTTAGCACATTCAGTTGCTGCCTGGTTTTTATCCACTTCTGGTTTGATTTCCATTCCTGCTTGACATCGATATGCTTCTGCTAAATTAAGCAGAGATGTCATCTTAGATTTATTCTCCTCATGTTTCAAAGCTTTCACCACATTCAGATCTTGTGAGGTCAGTAAATATGTTTGGAGTCCCACGATTGCAGATCTATACATGTAATCAATTTCAAGGAGGCCCATCCCTCCTTCAGAATGGGGAATATATAATCTTGGTATACACTGATTTTTGTAAATCATTTGGTGAGTATGAAGCATCCTTCTTGTTTTAATATCCAATCTATCCAACACTTTTTGGGGCCAGTTAATCACTCCAAAACTATAAGTTAGGACAGGAAGAGCAAATTGATTTATAGCTTGGATCTTATTCCTAGGTGTCAATGCTGTTTTCAGGATTAATTTGTCTTCTAAAGTACTCCTTACTAAGCTGCATTCACATTTGTTCATGTTTTATTGCTGATCCTTCATCAGTTCCCAAGTAATTATACACTCTCTTGCTCAAGTTCTTTTATATCACATTCTTGTTCCAAACTGATGTTTTCCTGGTGCTACAATTTTCCTTTTTTAAAGGTTGCTTTTGCATATTTATCAAGACCAAATGACATTCTAATATCCTTTGAAAAAGTTTTGATAACCTGCAGCTGTGCTTTCAGTTCCTCATCTGATGAGCTAAACAATTTTAAATCATCGACAAAGAGAAGATGAGAAGTCATTAGACTTTGTTGTTTTCGAGAAGCCAAATTATAGCCATGACCTAAGCTGTTAAGTAAACAGCTTAATGGATTAATGGCAAGGCAAAATAGCAACGGTGACAGGGAGTCACCCTGGAATAGCCCCCTTTGGATTTTTACTCCTGGGATAATAATTTGTCCTTTATCATGGTTTAATTGCAAAGTGGTCTGCCACTGTTTCATGGTTACTGTAATGTAATCAGTCAGTGTAGGATGTACCTTATGCATTTTTAAGCACTCTTTTATCCATGAATGTGGGATACTATCAAATGCTTTTTAATAGTCAATCCATGCCATACTTAGATTATTCCCTTTCTTACAGTTCTCCACTATAACTTTCTTTAACAAATGATCCTTTGTTCCATATGACTTTCTTTTATTGCCCTTTTGTTCTACTGCCATAATTGAGTTTTCTTCTAAATGACTATAAACTATGTCAGCATCAATCCCCGTGTATAGTTTATACATCGTCGGAAGACAAGTTATTGGTCTATAATTTTTAGGGTAGCTTGCAGGTTCACTCTTAAGTAAGAGCATTGTTTTTCCTGTTATTAACCAGTGTGGTGTCTCTTCGGGGTGTGCATATAAATAGTTCTTACTCATGGCTAGATCCTCGTGTAAAGAAGTTAATACTTTAAGCCAAAAGTTAGGTACTGCATCTGGGCCTGGAGTTTTCCAATTAGAGGCTTTTCTCAACTTTGTTTCAATCTCTCTGGCTGTTATTGCATCCCATTTCATATCCTGTACCTTTAAACTTATTTTTCTTTTACTTCTTCTATCCATTTAGCATCTTTGTTATGTTCCACAGGATCTTCATAGATACTTCTCCAAAAGGTATCTACTTGCTCTTTTTTTGGCAATATATCAATTCCTTTTACCTTATTTCCCTATTCTCTATAAAACTTTTTGGGTCATCAGTAAATTGCTTATTTTGTGCTTTCCCTTATATTTATCTTCATATCTTCTGAGTCTTTCCGCCTTTTTTGTAATTTTTAGTTTGTTATCTCAAATAGTGCATAATAGATCCTGGTCTGTTCTAATACTGCGCACTTCTTTTATCACATCTATCTTTCTTGATATTTTTGTTGATTTGTTCCCTCTTTTATAATCTTCTAACAATGACACTTCTTGTCCTAGCTGCTTTATAGTTTTCTCTATTCGATATTTCCCTGATGGTATTCGCTTTTGCCCCCCCACCTTTCCTTTGCTACCTTATGTTCCTGTGGTAGAATTTTATAAGTTATTACTTTAGCAGCATAGTAATATATTCTGTTTACTTCTGTTATATCACATGGATCTCTATGGACAGTCCTAATTACTGTGTTCATTTGTTTTATCAAGCTTCTGACTTTTGGGGTTTTATTAACCTTCTGCAGTCTATTTCTCTCATTGATCTTGATATATCCGTCTTTGTCTATTAAATCAAGCAACTCTTCTCTTAATTCCTTGTCTTCTATACTGAGTGCACATCACTTGTTTTCCATTTCCTGCGGACATTCTATAGAAAGTTCTACAACATCTTCTTGTGGCACATTCTCTTCAATTTCATCCTGTGTCATCTGTTGTTCTGTCATATGGGAACTCACTGGCCAATCACTCCTCAACATTGACTGCATCAAAGTTTCCACAGTTTCCTGTTCCTTTTCTTCCTGTCTAGCTTCAAATTAACTTTTATACTGGCTTCCTGTGGAAGGCTCCAAAATATCTTGATATGGCACCTGACTTGTTGCTTCCTGTTCCACTGGTTTCCCTTTAATTTGGATATCCATTGCTCTATCCTGTTGTGGTGCTTTCTGCATTTGATTTTCTGCAATGAATCCTTCTCTTTGCAGCTGTTCCATTACCTCAATTTCTATTTCTTTGACTTCTCCATTACTAATCTCTTTTTCTACTTTTCCTCTTTGTCTTCTTATTTTTTGTATTGTAAAGTTTTCCATATCCGGATTCCTTTGCCTGTATTTTTCTTCAAATATGTTTGGTGCTGCTCTTTTTGCATTAGTTAGTTTTCCTTTCTCCTTTGCATAAATTAAATCTCTTTTCCTTTCCTCTGTCCATATTTCTTCTTCACATGTCTCCAGATCTACTTGCTTTTCCTTATTCTGGGGCCTCACTCCATCATGCTGTGATGTAGTCTGTTTTAGACCTTCTACATTAAATCCTTCACTTCGCAGGCACTCCATAACTTCAACTTCTATTTCTTTAACTTCTACTTTACTAATCATCTTTTCTACATTAAATCTTTGTGCTTTTAGTCTTTTTATTGTGAAATTTTCCATATCTGGATGCCTTCGCCTGTATTTTTCTTCGAATATCTTTGAAACTGCCTTCTGTATATTAGTTAACTTGGTTTTCTCCTTTGCATAAATATTGCACCATATCAAATCTCTCTTTCTTTCCCATGTCCATATTTCTTTTTTACATTTTTCAAATATCTCTAGGTTTTGTTGTTTATATTTTCTCACTTCCTCAGAGGCTTCTTTTTCCAAAGAGATCAGAGTTTCTTGATCTATATACTGTTTTTCAAAAATCTGTTGTATTAATGAAAGCAAATTTTTATTTGAAGCTTGTGACAGTTTTTCCTGCGGAAGTATTTTTCTTTCCTTTAATTTCTCTCTTAATCATTTTGTATATCTTGTGTCTGGAAATTCTGGGCTTTTTACATAATAGTAAAAATACATAATTTCTTTCTTATCCTCAGTAGTCCACTCTGTCGTCTTTATGGCTCTTCTTTGGCCAATCAATTTTTGTAGTTTTTGTTTACTACTACTTCTTACTACGACGGGGGGGGGGGCATCCTCCCCCTTAGCCAGGCCTGGCCCCGTTGTAGGATTGTTTCTGTATTTTGAGGATTCTACACTGTCATTTTTTCCAGTCCTGGCACCAGTGCGCCTACCAGGATTGGGCCCTTTTTTATCCTGGGTCTTGTGCACCCAGCTATCTTTTTTTTATTTTTGATTTGCTTCTGTCCATGATATATGCTATATAAATACAGTCTATATATCAGTGTTGCCTTGGTGAGATTTTGTGAAAAACAGGGTCCACCTCACGAAAGTACTCACCAAGACTGGAGGATGAATTCAATTTTAGCACTACTACACTCCTTTGCTTGCTGACTTTTCATCTCTCCATCAGGCTGTTTTGTCCTTCAGATGAGATGTTAAACTCGAGGTCCCATCTGCTTGAGTTGGTGGTAGCTTATGTGGATGTGAAAGACTGCACGGCACCTATCAAAAAAGTAGAGGAAGTTTATCAATGCCCTCGACAAATTTCCCCTAGTAGTATGAACATAATCTCACTTCTTCCCTGAAATTAAGCCACTGGCATAGTGGGACTAATATTTCAATAGAGAAAATAGATTTAAAAATGCTGGTGCTTACAAATATGAAAATTGCAATCCCCCCAGTTTTTACAGTCAAGTTACTGAACTAGCATACTCACCTCCAGGACTTTTTACATTCTTCAGATTACAAAGTACTTGTTGCAGAATGTTCCAGATGCAAGGCCTTCTGTGTGGGGAAAACCATAAGAATGCTTCACAGCCATGTTTACAGGGATATGCAACATAGTAAGGTACTAGTGTAAAAATGCTAGTAATGCTTTGCATAAGGTATACATTAGTGTGCAACACTTTTAAACGTTTGTATTCCATGTAATATACATCAATGTACTGTTGTTAGGGAAGGGAATCAGGAAAATTTATTGGAAGTACAAGACTATAAATGGCAAATATTGTTTAGTGCCTATTGGCTACCAGGTATTAATAACAATATTAAATGTGCATAAGTTTTAAGCAGAAATGCAGAAATGTTTGAAACATTGATAGCTTATGAATGTTGTTTTAATAGACCATGTGATTTTGTCATGTGGTGGCATGTGACTTTATAAATAGCTTGAATTAATTGTTTAACAGTAATCTGATGAAGTTTTTCTTGATTGTTAAGTCAGATGATAGCACTTACTGCACTCATTTTTTAATGTGGCTGTTGCCTAGTTTCATTATTCTAAACAGTTATTCGAACATTTTTGATACCAATATTCAAGAACAAGTTTCAGTTGTTCTTTATTTTTAGCAAAACATGCACTTTTAAAAATGGTCACTCTTGAATATTTTAGTGTAGAAATTGCCACTTCTGAACATTTCATTTTACCTCATCATACACATTATAAGGGAATGTATAGTGCAGTCCAGCTATCCATTAGCTGCAATGCTTCTGAAACTCCCATTACTCCAGAACTCCATTACTACTACTAACCTTCCTGCTGAGGTCATCCTGATGAAAGGAAGGGGAGGTTAGTGAGGACAGCAGGGGTGACAGGCCAGTATCCTTCTGACAGGAGCCTGGGAAGGAGAACCAAAGCCTTTCATTTGGAAACTTAGAAGCCAGCAGCATAACATATGCTGTCATTGTATTTGGATTTTTTATAGACCCTATCCTCAATATGTAGCACTGGACAATGAGGAGTGGCCTGCAGAAAATGTACACTCTCAGGTCCTAGAGCAACCCTGCTTTTTTGCTCCACTCATGCACCCTGCCCAGTTTGGAAAATGATCTGTCTGTGCCAGCACAGGTCCTCACTTGATTTTAGGCATACTCATCCTTCTGACCAGTTCCATCAACTGCCCAAGCCACCAAATGAACTTGGTTCACTTGAGTTGCAGTCAGACCTTTATCCCTCTATGCCTCCACACTAGCTACTTTGAGTATAGTTTTTGATATAACATCTGTAGTCAGTCTTACAGACATTGATGTATAATTATAATGCCTCTCTGTTTTCCTTTTAAATGATCCACCGACATTAGACCTCAGACCAGTTAGAAAACCTGGTCAATAAAATAGAACTAAAATAAATATTAATACAAAATTAATGTTTTCCTTCTAAAATGGTCCTCCATGTCCTCTGTTTGGTCCTCCAACTTTTTCATCCTTCATTTTAGGGCACATATGTGTTCCTGTCCTACTTTTTTATCATCAACAGATTGACACTATTATACCAAATTTATTTGCCTATGTCCAGTGATACAGTTATACTGAATGTATTTGCCTATGTTCAGTGATACTGTTATACTTAATGCATTTGCCTATGTCCAGTGATACTGTTATACTGAATTTATTTGCCTGTGTTCAGTGATACTGTTACACCAAATTTAATTGCCTAAGTCCAGTGATACTGTTATACTGAATTTATTTGCCTATGTCCAGTGATAGTGTTATACCGAATTTATTTGCCTGTGTTCAGTGATACTGTTACACCGAATTTATTTGGCTAAGTCCAGTGATATTGTTATACTGAATTTATTTGCCTATGTCCAGTAATACTGTTTTACCAAATGTATTTGCCTCTGTCCAGTGATACTGTTACACTGAATTTATTTGGCTAAGTCCAGTGATATTGTTATACTGAATTTATTTGCCTATGTCCAGTAATACTGTTATACCAAATGTATTTGCCTCTGTCCAGTGATACTGTTACACTGAATTTCTTTGGCTAAGTCCAGTGATATTGTTATACTGAATTTATTTGCCTATGTCCAGTAATACTGTTATACCAAATGTATTTGCCTATGTCCAGTGATAATGTTACACTGAATTTATTTGGCTAAGTCCAGTGATAGTTTTATACTAAATTTATTTGCCAATGTCCAGTAATACTGTTATACCAAATGTATTTGCCTATGTCCACTGATACTGTTACACTGAATTAATTTGGCTAAGTCCAGTGATACTGTTACACTGAATTTATTTGGCTAAGTCCAGTGATATTGTTATACTGAATTTATTTGCCTAAGTCCAGTGATACTGTTATACTGAATTTATTTGCCTAAGTCCAGAAGAGGTGGCAATGCTTCACTCCTTCATTGCCCAATGTTGCAGTTAAGTCTATCATACCATCAATATCTACCAGGAAATGGTACTACAATGATGAGGCGGGGCACCAGAAGTTTAAAATTGCACTTTTTGAATTTCCACATGAAGGCTGGATCCACTGGCCCATCCGCCATGATATTATACTCAGATTTTTAGAAGCCGTTTTATTCAAGGCTGGGTGGTGGACAGTGCCATACTATGACCTGCCACATTTCTGCATAGCTGTCCTCTGCAACAATTACCACACTTAATATTATAGTCAAAACAATACAAGAACTCCTAAGGCACAGTTTATTATTGCATCAGGTTGGGATCACTAATTAACAATGAATAAGACTCATTGTCATTTCTTGAACAAAAGTCAGGAAACCACCTGCATACTAAGAAAAATGTAGGGCTACATGTGAGCTTCACACTCCAGATGTTGTCTTATTAAATGCCCCACTGGATGACCCATGTTGCTCTTTCATTGTCGATCCATGTCCTCTTGCTGTCATTCTTTTGTCCTTCTATGATTGTATTCCACATGCCCCTTTAGCATGGCATTATCATCTTCACTGATTTTGCATTCTTAATTTCATCAAGATGGTGTCACCCATGGTGTGTCATTGTCATGTTCCCCACCCCATCCTCTAGACCACATCCCTTCTTATCACCAAGTTTCTGTGCTAGTGTGTGTGTGTGTGTGTGTGTGTGTGTGTGTGTGTGTGTGTGTGTGTGTGTGTGTGTGTGTGTGTGTGTGTGTGTGTGAATTACAGAATATCATCATCATGCTTCAGGGGACAGAGGCATTGCCCAAGTAATGCTGGCAGTGATATAAGTCTGAATCCCAGCCTTTCTATTTTTAGTTGTTTGTTTATAGTCTGCACTAACCCACTGACCGATTCATAATGTACTCACACTTCTACTTGCATTGCAGGTGTTTCCCTCTAATTTCCTTGAACTTAATTATTGCTCTGCTCTCTTAAACGACTCACCAGTTCTGTATTCTCCAATATCATGATGCCCCCATTCAGTTCTGTCATAAATTACTGCATCGATGGTTGTGCAGTATGCCTCCTTTCTGAGACTGTACATATTTATAGTTGTAGTTTGTGGTGAGATCTTTATATCTTAAAGAGAGACAGGATGTGTTATGGACTATTCTTGAGTATGGTGACTCTCCATTTGATATATTCGTATGATATGGCTTTAACTGCTATTCAGTGCTCCATATTGGCTAGTTATACTGTGGCTTGAGCTAGTGTATTTGTAATGCCTTCGATGTTTAGTGATTTCTGCATCTTCATACAGCGAATCACCCTTAGTGCTGGCCACCTATGATGCTGCTCTAATGTTTTGGAATATGGCGTATTATTTATTTATTTTACATTTGTTGACCATGTTTCTCTGGCTGAGCTGATAGCCCTTTTTTAGTGAAGGGTTGGAGAGAAAAGCTCCAACAAATTTACAATGAAATTGTAAAAGTAAAATGAAAAAGTATATAAGCAAAAATATTATCATTTTTAAATTGGAAACAGTGAACACATAGAAATTATTTACTGAGATTAAGTTGACATTGCACTTAAGATATGTGCAGAAACAATATGCAAGTTTATAAAACAGTATACAAAGTTTATAAATACAGCCAAGGTGTTTACAGTTAGTGAAGAACATACAGGCATTATATAAGTAGAGATACATTTCAGACTAACAGGCAATTATTTAGATAAGATGACTAATAAAGCTGACATTTAACAGAAATACAACCAGTGAAGGCGGATAGGAAGCTACATAGGAGAGGAAGATAGTTTATGGGGGGTGAGTACAATGCTATGACCTGTGACTTTTAAGGTAATCTTTGGTGGCTGATTTAAATTAATTGAGTTGTTTAAGTGATCTAATTTCTAATTGGAGTTTGTTCCAAGAGATGGTAGGGTAGTAGCTCTAGAGGTATTGACCAATTTTGCTCTTGGGTTTATAGATTTGCAGTAAGGTTTGGGCTGAGCTTCGGCAAGTCCTAGAAGGAGTGTAGAAGGAGATTAGAGGAGACAAGCTGGGACAGAAAGATGGTTGGTACAAGATAGAGTGGATAATTTGAAACTGAGAGAGAAGCTGGTGGGGTAATTAAAGCTAGTTAGTGTTTTAAAGAGAGGCAGTGACGAGATCTATAGCTCTGATTCACAGCGAATATGGTCACTTTGTTATCAGCATTCTCTAGGAGAGAGGTTTGGAGGTTGGATAGCATCTGAGAGCTGTACAATAGGCTTGGTAGTAGACAGGCATTAGAGAGGGAGACTTTAGCTTTGTTTGATAGGAACTTTTTATTTCTGCATAAGAGGCCAAGTTTTTGATGAGATTTCTTAATACAATCATTAACATGCAAGTCAAATTTCAATAAGTCATCTATCATAACCCCTAAAAGTTTTTTGTTGGATTCAACTATGATAGGTATTTTATTTGGAGAATGGATAGCAAAAGTGGATTGAAAGTTGTTAGGTGTTTGGGAAGAAAAAGTAAGAGGTTTTTTTTTTTTTTTTTTTTTTTTTTTAGGATTCAGAATTCACTGATTGTTAGCGAGCCAGGTCTCAACAGCATTGAAGGATTTCTGAGTAATAGAATTTAAGCCAGAGAGGGTGTCTGCAATTTTAAGCCAGAGACGGTGTCTGCAATGGTGATGACTGTAGAGTTATCAGCATATTGGATGAGGGATGACTGAGGGCAGGAGATATAGAGTACATTAGTAAAGATATTGAAGAGTAGTGAATCAAGAATAGATCCTTGTGGAACACCCATTTTGATAGGGAGAGGTGGAGAGTGAGCAGAGAGCCATTTTACTGATTGTAAACAATCTGTGAGGTAGCTAGTAAACCAGGCAATGGTAGAGGCGGAGAAGTTAAGGTTAGTGAGTTTGTCCAGTAGAAAGGGGTGAGAGACTGTATCAAATGCTTTAGAGAGATCTAGGAATAAACAGGACACTAGTTTATTGTTATCTCTGGTCAGAGAAATAGTGTTGATAAAGGACAGGAGGGCAGTAGTGGTGCTATGTTTTGGACGAACGTCATGTTTTGTGGGGGTGAGCAGATTTTCTTGAAGTAAGTATTCCATGACTGGCTTATGCACACATTTTTCTAATATTTTTGAGAGAGGTGACAGGACGAATATAGGTCTGACATTGGAGATTTCTATGGAATTACCTCATTTGTGTATAGATAGGGTATAGAATTCTTTCCAGATGAAGGGAACTTTTGATTCAGAGACTGAATGGTTTATCAGTATAGAAATTGGGAGGGTTAGAGAGTCTGCTGCTATCTGAAGGAAGCAGGGAGGCAGATAATCTCCAAATGCAGAACAAGGTTTTAGTTTGCGAATTAGAGATTTAATGTAGCTGGTAGGTATTGGTTTAAGGGAAAATATGTTAGTAGAACTCTGACTTGAGGGGGGATCTAGTGGAGTTATAGTGTTAGAATTTATTTATTTATTTATTTTACATTTGTTTATCAGGATGGTCCGACTGGGACAGTGCTCATTTTCAGTGGAGGCCTGGGGAGAAAAGTTCCAGCCTAAGCTTACATACAAAGTCATCACATCAAGTAATAGAAATTTTATACAAAAAAAAATGGGTGTTAACACATTTACAGGATAAAAATTAAAATAAAAAATATATACATAGTATCAAATAGAACAAGACTTTAAACACTTGAATATAGACAAATATATGGCTGAACTTATATATGTGGAGGAACATAACAGTTAGGAAATTAAGTAGGGAGAATCACTTAGGCAAAGTAGAGCATAGTTAGTAATACTTCAGTGGTGAGAGTTGCAGCTAGGAATGTAACTACTTATAGAGAAGTAGTGTTGTTAGAAGGAAGGGATATGTTAACAGACTTAGTATGTACAGCCAAATTGTGTAAGTAGTGCTAAGTTGATAATTAACCTGTAGTGTTACATATGCAAAGCCAGGATTCAAATAAGCGTCATTTGAGAAATATTTTGAAATTATTAAGATTGCTTATGGATCTAGTACTATGTGGATGGGTATTTCAATTTTTGGCAACAAAGTTAGAGTAAGGAGAGTTGCCTGCTGTACTGGATACTTTGGTTACTTGCAGTAAGTTTTTGTTAGATGATCAAAGAGTATGAATTTTAGAGTAGGGTTGTAGAAGACTGTTTAGGGAAGATACATTGTCAGGATTGTGCATTATTTTGTGAGCCATTGTTAACTGGTTATGGTTCATAATATGAGGTATTTCCAACCAAGAAAGATTTTTTTAGGCAATGACAGTGATGGGTTGAATATATGGAATCTTTTGCATATTTGGCAATCGTATTGTAACATGATTCTAATTTACTTAGTTCTGACTTTGAGGTTGGTATGTATGGAGGATGCATATAAGAGTGAGGAGAAAAGGTGGGTTCTAGCTATGGCTATTCCTGCAGTGTCTCTTAAGAGATTGTTGTTTCTATACATTGTTCCCATTTTCTTGTGAACCTTTTTGATTGTGTTAGAAATGTGTATGTCAAATTTTAGTCTGTTGTCAATTATGATGCCTGATAGTTTTGTTTGGGAATCTGGGAAAGTCCTAGTATTATTACTGGCAGTGATATAAAAGTTGGCTGGGAGGTTAGTAGGTTTCGATGGATGAAAGATCATAAGTTTAGTTTTGTTAGGGTTGAGAATGAGTTGTGAGTTTGCTATCCAGGTTTCAATATCAGAGAAGGCTTTTTGTGTGACTGTAAGAAGTTGAGTTATTGTGGATGCTGCACATATGAGGGTTGAATTATCTGCGTATTGTATGATAGATGCTTGAGAGGAGGCAGTATTAAGATCATTTATGAATATGCTGAAGAGGAGGAGCCCTAGGATTGAACCCTGAGGGACTCCAAGTATAACAGGAAGGAGTAGGGATACATTTTGCTCCTATTTCACAGCTTGCTGGCCACTAGACAGATAACTTTGAAACCTGTTAACAGCATCAGGGTTGATATTAAGATTATTCAGAGTGGACAGTAACTTAGGATAGGAAACTGTATTGAATGCTTTAGACATGTCCAACTAGACTGAAGACACTATTTTGCCATCATCTCTGAATTTATTTATAGTATTAGTGAAACTTAGAAGAGCTGCAGTAGTGCTATGATATGGTCAGACTCCATGCTGTGACAATGAGAGGAGATTATTGTTTAGAAGGTGTTTAAGAAGTTGAAAGTGGATACATCTTTCCAGAATTTTAGAAAGTGGTGAAAGTATAGCAATGGGCCAGTAGTTTTTAGTTCTGTTGAATTGCTTCCTTTGTGTAATGATGTAATATATGCAATTTTCCAAGTAGCTGGGACATACTGTTCTGTTATAGAGCAGTTTATAAGTACTGACACAGGAAAGGCAATAACATCTGCTGTTAATTTTCGATATTCTGCTGGCAAGTTATTTGCTGCCAGTGAAGTGGGTTTCAACTTCTTTAATAGTTTTGCAATAGTTTGTTTTGGGACTGTCTGAAATCAGAATGCATCTACAAAATTGCTTGGATTGTTGGGTGTTGGCATTGTGGGAAACTTGCTATTCTTAGTCAGTGCTAAACACTTTCAGTGAAGAATATGTTAATTTGTTCAGCAATATTGTTTGTGTTATCAGGTAAGTTGGGGGGGGGGGGGGGGTTGTAGTTTGGCCAGGATGAAGTATGTTATTGATTGTGTTCCAGAATTGTTGTGGATTCATTCTGTATTTCCATTATAAATTAGAATATTAGTTTGTTTGTCTAGTTTAATTTGGTGTTTGGCACCGTTTCTAAGTTGCTGGTAAAGTAAACAGTTTTGGAGGGATTTATTTTAGCTGAAGTTTGCCATGCTTTGTCCCTTTGTTTTAGGAGGGTACATGTCTCATGGGTTAACCATGCTGTGTAGTTGACTTTGACATGAACTGTTCTTGGAGGTGCAAGTCTGTTTATAATAGTAAGGAAGGTGTCATTGAAGTGTTGCACAGCAGCATCTAAGGCCAGTCTGCATTGAAGTGCTGCACAGCAGCATCTAAGGCCAGTCTGTTTAGAATAGTAAGGAAGGTGTCATTGAAGTGCTGCACAGCAGCATCTAAGGCCAGTCTGTTTAGAATAGTAAGGAAGGTGTCATTGAAGTGCTGCACAGCAGCATCTAAGGCCAGTCTGTTTAGAATAGTAAAGAAGGTGTCATTGAAGTGCTGCACAGCAGCATCTAAGGCCAGTCTGTTTAGAATAGTAAGGAAGGTGTCATTGAAGTGTTGCACAGCAGCATCTAAGGCCAGTCTGCATTGAAGTGCTGCACAGCAGCATCTAAGGCCAGTCTGTTTAGAATAGTAAGGAAGGTGTCATTGAAGTACTGCACAGCAGCATCTAAGGCCAGTCTGTTTAGAATAGTAAGGAAGGTGTCAATGAAGTGGTGCACAGCAGCATCTAAAGGCAGTTGCTTAAGAGGAGTCCAGTCCATTTTGTCAAGAATGTTAAGTAGAATCTGTAAGTTAAATTATTTCTTATTACAAACTTGGTGGAAGCTGATTAGTTTAGTAGGGTTACTGTGATTTCCTGGTAAGTAGGTTCCAAAGTGGTCACTTAAGTGAACTGGGAGACACCCTGCTATTTGGTAATACTGGAGTTTATTAGTTGAGAACCAGTCCAAAATAGATTATCTGTTTTCTTGTCAATTCTAGCTGGGTGAGAATTCATTTGAGTGAAATCATGGAGGTTTAGGTAGTTATGAGGATTGTCAGAGTTACATGTCATCCAGTCTGTGTTAAGGTCTCCTGCAATAATGGTTTCCTGTGATATGGCTTTTGTGACACTTTGGAGAATGATTTCAACTGTATTGCAATTGTCTCCTGAAAGGATGTAGATGGCTATTGTATATAGATATATATCTATATATATATATATATATATATATATATATATATATATATATATACACACAACACACACACACACACATATATATATATATATATATATATATATATATATATATATATATATATATATATATACATATCGGTTCACTTCTAAATCCCTATTCAAAATACTGAAACCAAAATCCCTAAAGCTCAAAATCCCTAAAACTCAAAATACTGAAACTAAAAATATCGAAAAAAAAAAACACAGTACATCAACACTACCTATACTGCAGCAGAACCACATACAAAAGCATATTACACTTCAAGTATAGGCAGGGGGGCAAGCCCCTCTGCACCCCACACCCCCTGCTGCTTAAATATATCAACTTCGAGATTGCACTTTGGTGTAGTAAAGTGCAATCTTGGAGTTGATATATTTAAGTAGCAGGGGGTGTGGGGGGTGCAGGGGGGCATGTCCCCCTGCAATATGGTTTGTGTTTTATTTGTTTCAGTATGTACTTGTGGTGGAATATGGTAAGTGTTGGTATCCTGTGTGTTTTCAGTATTTTGAGTTTCAGCATTTTGAGTATTAGAGCTTTTGAGCTTTAGGGATTTTGGTTTCAGTATTTTGAATTTCGAGATTTTGAGAGGAGGGATTTAGAAGTGAACCCATATATATATATATATATATATATATATATATATATATATATATATATAGGTTTGTTTTGGTTTAGTTGTAATCTGGTTATGAGTAGCTCTGCATTATTAATGTTAGTAATACTTATGTTTACAGGTTGTAAGTTGAGTGTGTTCTTAAAGAGAATTGCTACAACACCTGCCTTTTTTCTATTCTATCAGCTCTTAGAATATTGTAACCAGGTGGGGTTATTTTTATGTCTGGTATATGTGGTTTCAACCAGGTTTCAGTAAGGATGGTAATGTCTGGGTTGTAAAGGGAGAGAGTCGCATGGAGTTTGTGTATTTTATTCAGCATACTTCTAAGATTTAGGTTTAGTAGTAGCATTTCAGAACTTTTATGTGGAGTAGGCAGTTTGATTTGCATCAGGGAGTTTAATGAAATCAAGTCTTCGGGGCCAGGGTTTGGGTGGATATCACCACTAAGCACAAGTCTGAATGCTATGTGACTGAGCACCTGAAAAAGTTTGAATAGTTTTTTGTGGGTTTTAAAGGAAATATTATGAAGGCATTCATTCGTAGAGTATTCGGTGTTGTTTCAGGTCTGTGAGTGTGGTCATAAACAATGTTGGGGACACATAAAAGCTATTAGCTTTTGTTAGTGTAGGGTTATTAAATGTTGTTGCTTGATTTATATACTTATTGTCTAGTTGGAAATGGTAAGTGGTGAGTTTAGCTGTAATCGTGAGGAATAAAGTTAAGACAAGACCATAGAATTTGTGTTTGATAAATTATTTGAAAAATTATCAGTATTTTTGTTTGATAAATTATATGAAAAATGATGAGTATTGAGGAAAGATAAATTCTTGTTTGTTAAGGTATTGGTATATTATAATGTCATGTAATCAAGGTTAGGAGTTTTGTATGAAATGTTTGGGGTGTTTACCGGGTATGTTTCTATTGGGTGGTCAATTTTATGTGCATGTGCAAATGTATTGTAGATAGCTAGTAATTTGTAATGGGAGGGGTTAGTTGTAATTACTATAGCAGATTGGGTGATTTGAACTCTGGTGGATGTGGTTTGGTTAAGTTAAATTACGGGTATCGGGGGATGGTGGGATATGAGGGCAGGGAAGGGAGTGGAGTGAGCCCGAGCATAGCGAGGGCAAACAGAGTGGGATGAGCCAAGATCCAAGCAGAGGCCAGTTTGTGTATAAGAAAAACAATCAGAATTGACAAAGAATTGCTGTGAAGCTGTAAGTAATTTCTTATCCATTTATCAGGTGGAACACAGCATAACCTTGTATCTGTAGGCTACTGTGCTCTCAATTAAATTAACAAACACACACAGTGTTTGATTAGTTATGGATACTATTTGCTAACAGAAGGGAATAAAAGAGAAATGGAAGGTGAGTGTGTGTGGATGGGGGGGGGGTGCTTGCAAGCCAAAGCAGATTGCTCTCCAGGGTATAATGACTATTAGCTCAAACAGGTAGACACATATACAGAGTTAATTTTAACTGTTTATGTTTGCAGACAGTTCAGACCCAGACTGCGTTTTTCATATAACAATGTATCCACCGGTTGGGTTAAAGATAAATGTGTTATTGTTTACTTAGAGTGGTGTTAGGTCTAGAAAAGAAGCATACAGAGAAGAGTAAGCACTTTTGAGATGGTAAAGATACATTAAAAAGACTACAAAACAAACTGTGCAAATAGCTACTGTATACAGGAAAATATGTCTTGAATCAATTACTAGTATATGCAGATACTGAGCCAATTGGATAACACATTAATGAGAACCAACCTCAGCTGACAGGTATGCAGTCACAGATAAAAATATAGTGAGCAGCATTCTGTCCTGGGTCTCTAATGTGATTCTATGCACCACTTACACCAGAATTATATAGATATAATTAGACACCAGTACAAGCTGTGTACGCACAACACATGTACAGGAATACTATTAGTTAACAAGGTGCAACTATGCAAACAGCACATACAAATATACTAAACAACTTGGTGCAGACAAACACATGCTAGCATGCCATAGTAACCTCCAGTAATACAGTATAAATCATATTAGATGTCTGTGGAACACAATTCAACATAAATCAGCATATACAGTTTACTAATGGATTCAATGAAGTAGGAATTGAAGATTGAAGATGTTTCTTTAGGTGTATTTGTTGGCAGAAATTAGGAGATGAGGGGTATTGAGTGCCAGAATTTGTTGGGGGTTGATCTTTGTGAAGTGAATGGGTTATTATAAAAATCCTATTTATCTTTGTTGATATGTTTTTAGTAAGGTATCTGAACTCTTTATATTGTTCTAAGTGAATGGAGAGCTTAATTTTTACCCAAGTTGCCCACATTTTATCTCTTGTTTTCATCAAGGAGTGGGTAGCATTAGTTAACCAGGGGGATATGTTAGATTTGACACGTTTTGTGCACAAAGGTCCCAGTGAGTTAAGAATATGTAGGAAAGTTTAGCTGAATGTGTTTACTGCTTTGTTTAGAGGGAGATGGGTCACAAAAGGCCAATTTATTTTGGAGAGGAGGGTATTACAGCTTTCTAGGTCAAAGTTTGATAGCTTGTGATATTTGATGTATCTATGTGGTCTGTAGAAATGTGGAGAGAATCTTAGAACTTTTACTGGAGAGTGATCACTTACCGAGTCAGGCAATGTTTCAAGGTAGTAATATTTATGTGGGTCTGAGACTAATATCCAGTCAATAAGTGAGCTGGAGCTGTAAGATTTATTAGCATGGGTGGGTGTAGAGATAAGTTGAGTAAAGCCATGCAATTTGATACATAAAGTGAGTTAGGTGAGTAGACAGCCAATTTATATTGACATCCCCTAGGAAAATGGTTTCATTATGTATGTGTTGAGTAAGCCAGCAGAGAATATGTTCAAGTAGGGGGTTGTCATCCCCAGGGGTACATAAATGGCTGCTACAGTAATTTTATTATGATTGTAAAGTTTAAGGTTGGCAATTAGGAGTTCAGCAGGTAAAAAGGACGGGGCTTGTTTATCTTATGCTTTTCTATGATCTTGAAATGTTCTTTCCAACTTATTTCTGGTTAAAATATTTGATGACCTGAAAGGGAAGGAAGCCTGAAACAGAATATTTTGATGTAGAGGAGTGAGCTTATTGAGATAAAAGCAGGGTTAAATGTGGACCAGAACACACTGGAACACAGATATGGCACTTTTTTGTAAATTAATCTGACCACACAAGAGCATGTCTGGCACATTCTTGTGACCAGAGCAGTGCTAATCTAATTCTGGACATTTAAATGCTATTTATAGCTAACAAATATTTATATGCAGCTGTTACATTTAATACTTATAATAATAATTAATTTAGAACTACCTAGATTCTTATAACTGGTCTTGGTGTCTTTACGTAGATAAGGTGACATTGTGATTTTCACACCATAAGAGCAGGGATTATTTTGTTCTTTAAAATGGCTTTTAAACTGCTAGCAACAATAATTGTTTGAGCATCTTGCATGAGTCACAATATTAAGGTATAGCCTATTGTTTGTAGCCTGTACTGCTATATTCTGTGTCACATGCAGAACCTGAGGAAGAGCTTTATAAAAGTTTAACAGTTTATGTGCACATAAAAGTGTCATTGGAAGACTTTTGTAATCATTCCCATCTCAAAACAGCAAGAGGGCCTGCTGTAATCCTTCCCCAAGATTAAAAAAAATAAATAAACAAATAACTTTTATTTGATATTATCCAGGTACACTTTCTACAGTTTTATTAAAGCAATCCAGCTGGAAGAAGGATGTTAGCAGGTAAATGCAGAGTGGAGAAAGGACCATCTTATAAAATTAGAAAGGAGTTAATAAAGAAACAAGATGGAAGTCCGAAGACAGTCAGACTAAACAAAATAATCCAGTTCCACGTTGTCTGTGCAGGAAGAAGAAGGCAGCCAGTTCACTGTCATTCAGATGCCAGACCTCATAGGCAACCAGTGAGCCAGGTAATCTGTATAAAGCAGCTTGCAAATAATAGTACTAGTGAGTCCTTTAATTTCATCTGAACCAGTCATACTAATGTAGTATCAGAGTGAAGATGAGTAATTATGAAAATTAGCAGATTTTATTGGTCATAAGCATGTTTGTTTAATTAATCATAAAACACATGGAGAGAATGCAACAGAAAAATAAATTGGGGCTATATATTCTGAAGACACTAACAAAGAAGATCTACCATAAAATATGGGCTATATTCTGAATAAAATCATGCATAACAAGGGGATATCTGAAGAAACCATAGTTTTAGGTCTTGTTGAAAAAAGTTATTAGATGGACTTAATATATATTTTCAGTATCCTAAGTGTCTCAGTTTTGTAATAACTGAATGGAGGGCTATTGATAACTTTAGTCACACAAGCTTGTAAAATAAATAGATTAACATCAAATCCTCAAGACTCCATAGTTGAAAGATAAAAGTCTTTAAACATTTAGGCAAAGCTTAAAATACTAAAACATGTGTAAAATATTACTATAAGCATACACCAAGGAAAAAAATGCTTTCAATATATTTAAGACTGACATGTAGAAAAGAAGGGTGGGGAGTGAAAAAGTTTGAGAGAAAGAAGTACGAGACTTGAAGTTAATGACAGAGGAGAAGGAGAGGTAACAGAATGGTACCTCCTGGCAGATTAGCAGAGAGAGTGTGTAGAAAGGTAATGAAAGCTATGCAACAATCAAAGGATACAAACGAAGATGAGCAGCACCATGATGGTTACGTGATTAAGATGCATGTCCCACAGCAGCTAAACCCCGACCTCTTGCCATTGTCTCTGTAATGTAGTGTACTACCTGTTGTGTCATATCAACTTTTATTTCAAGTTTTCTCTGCCAAGATTAGTCACATCGAAATTTGATATTGTCAAGTACACCTAGTTAGATAGATAGATAGATAGATAGATAGATAGATAGATAGATAGACAGATAGATAGACAGATACATATTGCATTCAGTCTTGCTCTTGTGGCCCAGGTTCTCAGAAAGATCAGCTGGACAAATAAAGTCAAAGCATTCAGAACAAAAATACAAATAATAAATTACAGACTTCAGTCAGTTGCTAGTGAGTATTACCTTGGCAACAACTACAGAAAAACAAAGAGAAATTCAAGTTTACAACAGAGGTGATAGTAGTTGATTTGATAGAATTTTTAATAGTTTAACCTGAAATGCTACATGAATGGGTCAGCTTAATAAAATATTTATCAGTATTATAAAAGGCAGATAAGAATTTATAGAGCTAGGCTAACAGTGTCAGTGGCACAACAGGTAGCACACTTACTTTTCGTGCAGAAGGGGCTAGATTCTTATCCCACATCAGCCAGATAAGTTGCTGACACTGCAGTGCAGCATAAGTGGGATGTTGCACACCAGACCGTGCTGTCCTTTTGATGAGAAATTCAACCAAAGCCCTGTTGGCTTGAGTTGGTGGTACCTGAGGTGGATGTAAAAGATACCACAACACCTATTGTAAAGAGTAGGGATCCTTTATTTAGATATTTAAAAAAAATCTTATTTACAACTTGTTTACATATTTACAAATGTACAAATGTATGGATGTACAAATACATTTATAGATATTCATAATTTTCCTTACAATCTCACAAAATTTTAGTCCCTATTAGACCCCCACTGCTTTTTTCATAACCACCATCTGTTTTTACTTAATACTGTTGCTAAAATCCATTTACCAATAAACATAATTTCATGCATTCTTTAATTCCATATGACCCATATGACATAAAATTACTTTTTATTGATTCTCGTAACATATTCTTCTCTTCTTATAATATCAAAATTTAATCATATCCATGTTTATATTATCCACTTGTTTTATACCCTTGAAAAAAATCTTCTTTACATAGTTTTTTATATACCTTTTTTACTCTTTTACATTTCAAAAACACATTCTGTAGTTTCTTCTTCTTGACAATGTAAACATATGCTATCACTTTTCTTTTAATATAGCATATTTGCTTTTACTGGCAATTTATCTACTACCAGTCACCACAAAAAATCTTGACGTTGTACTTTCTGATTACACTATTTGCTTCTTACTTTTATAGCTTTAATTGTTTTCATCTGTCAGACATTTCCATGGTTTTACATAGTAGTGTTTTATCATTACTTTCTTATGCTATACTTTTCTATCTTTTTTCTATGAAATCAGTTTTTATTTTTCACACAAATATTTTTTTCTTGGCAGCATTTTATTTCTTCATTTATACACTCTTTTTCTTTTTTTCTCTTTTTACCATACCCCAAAATTTATCATAGGTATGTTTATACAACTTTACTGCTAATCTCTCATTGTTCTTATTTATCCACTTTAACACTTTGTACAACTTTAATGAAGCATCATATACCACTGGGTTAATTAACCCTAAACTTCCTTCCTCTTTATTTACATACATAACTCCTCCTTTTATTGGGTTTAATCTAGAACCTCATATAAATGCAATGAAAAAAATATCTGCAATAATTCATTTTCCAATACTGCTGGTAACATAAACACACTTGCTAAGTATGCTATTTTTTCCATCAGTACTGAATGTATCACATGAGTCTTCTATTCTAATGATAATTTATAAGTTCTCCAAAAAATACAGGTTTGTTTTATATTTTCTATTGTTTTTCCCATTGAATTCTACTTATATCTTTATTCACAAATGTTATACCTAACACAGAAATTTAATTAATTGTAAAATATATACCACTTACCTTTACCACATCACCTAAACCTTTACTTTTCTCTTTATTTGAAGTCATCACTATCACCCCTAGACACTCATTTGTGCAAATTACTGCTTCTTTTATCCAAATTTTATGTTTTGCAGTTATTATAATGGCACCCGTGTATGTTAACATAACTGGAAATCTTAACACTCCAGGTATTATATACCCTGCCTCTTTCATTTTATAATTTGTTTCATATACTATCACATTCATAAATAATGCAAATAGGATACAACTCATTGGACATCCCTGTCTTACACCAGGTATTTTACTGTATTATTACTATACTCTGACATGCTGCGGTGGTGGTGCTGTGGTAGCGTTGTCGCCTCAAAGTTAAACGTTGCACATTCGATTCTCAGTTAGAGCGTCTTCTGTGTGTCGACATGCATGAATAGGTGTTCCCTCGTTGAGGGTTGTGCATTAGGCCCAGCAAACCAGCACGTAAAAATCTACTGCCAATCATTAGCGGACCAGAGTTCTGCTGTGACGACCCCTAACCGGGAAAAGCCGAAAGACAAACATTACTATACTCTGACATACATAATTTCCTAACTTTCTCACTTATATTATATTCCTTTCATGATATTTCATGTCTTATTGTATAAAATGCCTCATTAAGGTCTTCTATCATGATTTTTACTTCTTCTTTTCTATTCATAATAACATCCACAATTTCTCTATCATTAATAATTCTTGGCAACCCTTTGCTTTTATGCTGTATACCCTATCTTCCATAATATTTTCCATTTTAATTTCAAATCTCTTTTGCATTATTTTCATAAAGATTATATAATCATTGTTATTCAATACTCTATCCAGTTTTTTTAATTGTCTTCTATCTTCTTTCTTCCATATGAATTTAAGTAATGTACTACATAATTCTTTATACACGAAACTTTCATTTAACCCTTCATTCAAAATCTTTAAAAAATATGTTTTGCCAAGTCCTTAAATTTTTATACATTTCATATCCTATTCCATCTGGTCCTACAGCCAAATCTATATTTACTTGTCCTAATACTTTATCTAGCTCATTTAAAGAAATCTCCTTTTCCAACTCTTAATTTTCTTTTTCTGTTAACTTTTTTACCTTCCATTTTTTTCACGACCTTCTTTTCTCTTTAAACATTTCTTGTTCATATTGTACCACACTATTCATAATATTTTCCTGAGTTCTTTCTATGTCTCTTTTTATATATATTTTTTGTCTCATTATACTACTATCTTCATTTTAAAATCTACTCAAGTAACTCAATTCTTCTCTTTTTTCCTTGTAAAATATATTTGCTTATATAACAATTCTTTTCTTCTTTCTTGATTTCTTTCATATAATTCTTTTTTTTTTTTTTTTTTTTGGTCAAAGTACTTTCCATCATTGTTGTTCTTCTTTCGGCTTTTAGGGGTTGCCACAGCAGAACTCCGGTCCGCTAATGATTGGCAGTAGATTTTTTTATGGATGCCAAGGTACCAGATCGACGTCCAACCTTCAATGAAGGCACACCCTACGCATGTCCTTTGAATGCCACTTGACCGAGGGGAGGACATGCAGACTCCACACAGAAGGCCCTCCAGCCGAGAATCGAACGGGAGAACCTCTTGTGAGGCAACAATGCTACCGCTGCACCACCGCGGCTTACAAAGTACTTTCCATCATTATGTACCAAATAGTCTAATCATCATTATATGTTTTTTTATATTTTTCTTTCTCTACTTTTCTCACATCATAGTGCCACTGTAAAAAAACATTTTTATAGTTTTCCTTAAATGTCATCCATCATTAAGGCCAAATTTTTATAAAATATTAAAATAGTAATACAGCCATTCCATAACTCTATTACTAATATCCTTACTTCTTCATTCCATGCATTCTCATTTATTGTTTTTATTCATTTGCCTATTTTTTTTATATTTTCATTGTTTTCCTTTATCTCTAGCCATATTACAAGATGATTGAAAATCCTGTTTCAACTACTTCCTCCTACAGCTAAATCTTCTGATACTATAAAACAATCTGTTTCAGTTCTATGCATACCTCTTTTGTAAGTTGATGAATTTTTGTCCCAGTGCTTTAAGTTACCATATCTTATAACTTCTAAAATTTTTATTATATCATTTACTTTCTAGTTACTCTTACCTCTTAAATCACAGTCTCTTGTTATTATAATATTCATATTTATCACCACATATTTTAGAATCTGATGAAATAAGCATTCCCTTTCTTTACAATTACTACAAGCATATACCGTTATAATTCTATATACTTGTTCTTTCCATTTTAAATTTACAAAGATTAATCTTCCCAATTTGCCAAAGTTATATCTAATATCTTTAATATGTTTCTACAGAATATTCCAGAACATCTCTCACTTCCCTAATCCCAGATTATCGTTCCTCCCCATAGTTTCTCGGTAATCTTTCTTCATGTGTTAAAAATATTGTATCTTCCATTATAATTACATCTGCATCACATGTATTACACCACTGCAAAATCGCTATTCTTCTTACTCTATTTTTAATACTATTCAGATTTCCAGAACAACTCTAACATTTTCGTTTTACTTTTTCCTCAGATTCATGGTTTCATAAGTTAATTACTAGCCTGGTTCCCTTAATCAGCCATTCTAAGCCTAGCCAATTTCCCTCCCAAAAGTGAGAAGAATCAAAGACTGTACCTTGTGTGTGGGAATCAGACATTTTAACCACTAGCCCAACCCCCATCAATAGCTGCATATACTCTTTGTCATCCATTTCCTTTCTTTTTTCCTTTTGTATTTATCCTTTTAACATTTCTTTTTCTGTATTTTACCTTTACCAATAGATTTTTTATTTAACTACCTCCAAATGTATGTTTTCTTCATCACTTATTTCAGAACCTTCATCTACATCCTCTTTATTATTTTTTCTCATCTAAATGTTCTTCTATTTCCTCACTGAGACAGATGCCTGGTGTCAGAGCCATGGCCTCAAGCTCAATGCCAAAAAGTGCATTGTCATCACCTTTGGTAAAAACTCTGTACCCATAAACTACCACATAGGCGGCAGTCTACTTAATGCCAAATGTGTGATAAGAAACCTTGGGACACAGGTGGACAGTAATCTCTCTTTTGATAATCACATCACCACAGTAGTCAGGAAGTCCTATGTGGCACACCTCATTACAAAAGGGTTCTCATCCATGAAAAAAGAGGTCATTGTTCCCCTCTACTCGACACTCATTAGACCCATTATAGAGTACAATGCCCCTTTTGGTATGTACCTCACAAGACATCTGCAGCAGCTGGAAAGGCCACAGAAGTACCTCACAAAGAGGATTACTGGCCTCAAACAGATGCCCTATGCAGACTGTCTCAAACAACTCCAGCTTTACTCTGTCGCATATCACCTACTCCGAGGTGATCTCTGCCTAACATACAAAGCTATGTCAAACCCAGAGCTGTTGGACATGCTCCACTTAAAGAAATCCCAATCCCCCCGAGCTACATGCTCTATAGACCTAAACCTTGTCACCACAATAAACAGAACATGCTGGAGGGATAGATTCCTGTCCCAGAGACTTCCCATACTCTGGAACAAACTACCTATCTATATCAAACAAAGCTCCTCATTAGCACTCTTCAAGAAAAGTATTGATGACTGGATGGGAAATAGGAAATACACCCGAGGATCACTTCTCTGTCTCTGCTCGACAGTGGCACAAGAAAATAACTTTCTTGGGTGGCATACGGCAGGGAACCTTGTTGGCTAGGCTTACTTAGGTCCTAGGGCCAATAGCCTAGTACCTACCTATGAACTTCTAAATGTCTTCTCTGTAGTCATTTACCTGCCTATGAACTTCTAAATGTCTTCTCTGCAGTCATGTACCTACCTATGAACTTCTAAATGTCTTCTCTGCGTTCATGTACCTACCTATGAACTTCTAAATATCTTCTCTGCGTTCATGTACATACCTATGAACTTCTAAATGTCTTCTCTGCGTTCATGTACCTACCTATGAACTTCTAAATGTCTTCTCTGCATTCATGTACCTACCTATGAACTTCTAAATGTTTTCTCTGTGTTCATGTACCTACCTATGAACTTCTAAATGTTTTCTCTGCGTTCATGTACCTACCTATGAACTTCTAAATGTCTTCTCTGTGTTCATGTACCTACCTATGAACTTCTAAATGTCTTCTCTGCGTTCATGTACCTACCTATGAACTTCTAAATGTCTTCCCTGCGTTCATGTACCTACCTATGAACTTCTAAATGTCTTCTCTGCATTCATGTACCTACCCATGAACTTCTAAATGTCTTCTCTGCTTTCATGTACCTACCTATGAACTTCTAAATGTCTTCTCTGCGTGCATGTACCTGCCTATGAACTTCTAAATGTCTCCTCTGCGGTCATGTACCTACCATGTACCTACCTATGAACTTCTAAATGTCTTGTCTGCGTTCATGTACCTACCTATGAACTTCTAAATGTCTTCTCTGTGTTCATGTACCTGCCTATGAACTTCTAAATGTCTTCTCTGCATTCATGTACCTGCCTATGAACTTCTAAATGTCTTCTCTGCGGTCATGTACCTACCTATGAACTTCTAAATGTTTTCTCTGCGTTCATGTACCTACCTATGAACTTCTAAATGTCTTCTCTGTGTTCATGTACCTACCTATGAACTTCTAAATGTCTTATCTGTGTTCATGTACCTACCTATGAACTCTTAAATGTCTTCTCTGCGTTCATGTACCTACCTATGAACTTCTAAATGTCTTCTCTGCGTTCATGTACCTACCTATGAACTTCTAAATGTCTTCTCTGCGTTCATGTTCCTACCTATGAACTCCTAAATGTCTTCTCTTCATTCATGTACCTACCTATGAACTTCTAAATGTCTTCTCTGCGTTCATGTACCTACCTATGAACTTTTAAATGTCTTCTCTGCGTTCATGTACCTGCCTATGAACTTCTAAATGTCTTCTCTGTGGTCATGTACCTACCTATGAACTTCTAAATGTCTTGTCTGCATTCATGTACCTACCTATGGACTTCTAAATGTCTTCTCTGCATTCATGTACCTACCTATGAACTCCTAAATGTCTTCTCTTCATTCATGTACCTACCTATGAACTTCTAAATGTCTTCTCTGCGTTCATGTACCTACCTATGAACTTCTAAATGTCTTCTCTGCATTCATGTACCTGCCTATGGACTTCTAAATGTCTTCTCTGCGGTCATGTACCTACCTATGAACTTCTAAATGTCTTGTCTGCGTTCATGTACCTACCTATGAACTCCTAAATGTCTTCTCTTCATTCATGTACCTGCCTATGAACTTCTAAATGTCTTCTCTATGGTCATGTACCTACCTATGAACTTCTAAATGTCTTCTCTGTGGTCATGTACCTGCCTATGAACTTCTAAATGTCTTCTCTGCATTCATGTACCTACCTATGAACTTCTAAATGTCTTCTCTGTGGTCATGTACCTGCCTATGAACTTCTAAATGTCTTCTCTGCGTTCGTTTTCTTCTCTTTCATTTTCTTTTCCTTACTCTTATTTTCATTTTTCCAATCCAGCCATACATTTCCAGTTTTGTTACATTTGTAACATTTCATTTCATGTTTTTTTGAATCATGCCCTATTTCTCCTCAGATATAAAATTTTTTAATTACAGTTATTTATTAAATGTCCTTCTTTTTCTCAGAAAAACATGTTTTGGGTTGTCCCCACTATTTTACATCACCTCTATCCCTCTCCACATTTATCATTCTTTGTATAAGTATAATTTTTTTCTCTATTTTTAATGCAATGTTACATTCCCATCTACCAGTCCATAAACCTCTTTTATCATAAACTTTTGCAATAATAAGCACTTTTTACATAGAGTTTTCAAATGTCCTTTGAAAGTCTTGTCTTCATCCTTTCAAAGTCTCTTTCCACCTGTTTGAAATTGTACCTGAATTTTCTTTTTTTTTTTTTGTTTCCTTGCTTTTATCACATAAAGATTGAAAAAAAAAACAGTCTCAAATATAATGTCACAAAATGTCTCTGTCAATAAGAATAAATGTTCTTTCCTCATGTGCTTGTACACCCAATTAAATTGTATCACACTTCATGCCTGCCCATTTCTTTGTGTTATACACTTTGAATCCTTATGCTGTACCTCTGTTCTGCATTTTCTTCTACCTTTGTTTCAGCTACCCCCATTTTGACTTCTTTTACTTTCTCTACATACTTCTTTTTCATCTCACCACTATTCTTCAGAATTGTCTCGCATCCTCCTTTTGTATTTTCTCCATAATGTCCCCCTAGTTAACATATCCTTCATTTTCTGGCTCACTCTGCATCACAGTTGCTTTAAATAAATCATCCTGTAAACCTCTCAACTGGAGGGTTTTAATTATGCATCCATCATTTGCCAGCTTGTTTCCATCAAACAGATTTTTTTGAAATATCTCCTCAAAATCCTGCACACATTTTTTGGTCTCAATATTTGCTTTCTCTTCCATTTCTCTTACCACTCCATTATCCCTTTATCTCTTTCTCTCTTCATCTGCCTCCCTGTTTCTCCAGGCCATCTCTGCTCCTAGAACAGAGATATGTAGTGCTCCTGAAAAATGTGGTCCACTAGCAACAATAATGAGTAAGGGAAGTTTCTTGATGCCCTGGACAAATATCCCCCAGTAGTATAAATACTACCTTGGGTCTCTCCCAGAAAACAGGCTGTGATGACCCACCACTGGACCAGCAATCAAGAAGCCTCAGTCCTCACCATTGGCAACCATGGAGGACATTCACTGAGAGGATGAAAGGTATACCCACAGCATTTCCAGATTCAGCAATAAGTGCAATTTCCCTTAAGAGCACACAAAGACCACAGTCAGTCCAGGGCTGGTTTCTCACTCTTTCTTCAGATCCCCAGTAAGAACACACACTGGCACAGGTATAGAGTTGCTATCTCAGCTGAATGACCAAACCAAGACCTCCAGCACCCTCTCTGTCCAACCACTGCTTTGTGTCCCTGCCCAAGTAGCTCACACACACACACACAAGTGCACACACGCACACACACACACACACACACACACACACACACACACACACACACACACACACACACACACACACACACACACGCACACACACACACACACACACACACACACACACACACACACACCTGAGAAAGGCTGGCACATGTTTACTAGCTATGCCTCCTTCTGTGACTACAAAGTAGTTTTAACTACCACCAGTCACTCCTTATCAGATACTTTAAGGTTCTTCCAAGGGTACCAAATATACTGTGTGATATTAATATTAATACAAATGGTAGTTTGACCAAGAGCAAGACTATTAGGAGTGGCTCACAAAGTGTCACCAACTAAATATGCAAGTACTCTAAAAACTGAAATACCTCTACACAGATCAGCCACAATGAAAGGTTTTAATATATTTAATAATAAATAATAAAAAAGAAGATAATACTAAATATATATTCACTATGACATCAGAGTTCAAAACCACAAGAAATATTTAAAAGAACATTACAAGACAGTCTCAAACAAATAAAGAAAATATCTAAACTAAGCTTCACTATATTCCTGACTGTATCTAAAAGAATTATTATAACCTAAGAACTTACTAATAGAGCAAGACAGATGTGGTGAGTGGATCTTGCTGTTGTCAGGTTCAAGACATAATGCAAAATGCATTGTCTCACTAAGAGACTTCTCAAATTAATATCTCAAATATTACTGCTGTGATAGCTTGCAGAATGACATCACTTCTTCTCATCTGACTTCTAATTCCCATGCCAAAACAACCATTAATGGCAGTTGGTAGCATTTAGCATCTTCCTGTAAAATACATAGATAAGGGCTTTTACTCGGATCTTTGGCAGATGCTGGAAGTCATAAAACAATGGCATTCCTTCATGCTTTCAAGACTAGTAATTAGTTCACCCTAAAGACAATACAGACATTTCCTAATAAAGATATGTTGTGTCTTGTTGCATTGTAAACTGAAGGATGCCATCTTTTATGGCCTAGCCATAAAATAATTTAATTTCAGTTATTTTTCTAAAGTTTGCTGGACTTAAGTTAACCTCCTGTACTCCAGTTTCCACTGTTAAAATATATACATTTAATCAGTTACAATAGTGCATATACATTTATGTTCTCTTCCAGTAGGGTACACTGTGGCTCCATTTTAAACACAAGCATGTTTTATAAAATACATTTTCAGCTCATGTCTGTACAAACTAGTTTGATATACACATGACATACAGTTCTAATACAGTTGTAACACAAGCATCTTATATAAATCTTGTGGATACTCACAGATGACATATAATTATTTAAAATTCCAGCTAGCTGTGCTGGAAGTATCGCCTTTTGTCATACAGGCCACTAGCCTAATGTAACTAAACTGATCAAGAAAGGATAGATAGATCATCATCTTCTTTTGGCTGTTCCCGTTAGGGGTTGCCACAGTGGATCATCCATTTCCATTTCTTCCTGTCCTCTGCATCTTGCTCTGTCACACCAACCACCTGCATGTCCTCTCTCACCACATCCAAAAACCTTATCTTAGCCCTTCCTCTTTTCTTGTTACCTGGTAGATTTATCCTTAGCATCTTTTTCCCAATGTACTCAGCAGCCCTCCTCAGCACATGTCCAAACCAATATAATCTTGCCTCTCTGGCTTTGTCTCCAAACCTTCAAACCTGGACTGACCCTCTAATATACTTATTCCTAATCATGTCCACCCTCATCACACCCAGTGCAAATCTTAACATCTTTAACCCTGCCACATCCAACTCTAACTCCTGCCTTTTTGTCAATGCCACTGTCTCCAACCCATATAACATAGCTGGTCTCACTACCCTCTTGTAGACCTTCCCTTTCACTCTTACTGGTACTCGTCTGTCACAAATCACTCCTGACACTCTTCCCACTCACTCCATCCTGCCTGTACTCTCTTCTTCACCTCTCTTCCACACTCACCATTACTCTGAACTACTGATCCCAAGAATTTAAACTCATCCACCTTCGCCACCTCTACTCCTTGCATCCTCACCATTTCTCTATCCTCCCTCTCATTCACACACATATATTCTGTCTTATTCCTGCTGACCTTCATTTCTCTTCCCTCTAGAGCATGTCTCCATCTCTCCAGGGTCTCCTCCACCTGTTCCCTACTCTCAATACAGATCACAATGTCATCTGCAAACATCATAGTCCACGGGGGCTCCTGCCTGATGTCGTCTGTCAACCTGTCCATCACCATTGCAAATAAGAAAGGGCTCAGAGCTGATCCTTGATGTAATCCCACCTCCAGCTTAAATGCATTTGTCACTCCCACCGCAGACCTCACCGCTGTCACACTACCCTCGTACATATCCTGTACCACTCTTACATACTTCTCTGACACTCCAGACTTCCTCATACAAAACTACAACTCTCTAGGCACCATGTCATATGCTTTCTCTAAGTCTACAAAAACACAATGCAACTCCTTCTGACCTTCTTTGTACTTCTCCATCAACACTCTCAGAGGAAACATCGCATCTGTAGTGCTCTTTCCCGGCATGAAACCATACTGTTGATCATTAATCATCATATCACTTCTTAACCTAGCTTCCACTACTCTTTCCCATAACTTCATGCTGTGACTGATCAATTTAATCCCTCTGTAGTTACTACAGCTCTGCACATCACCCTTATTCTTAAAAATTGGTACTAAAACACTTTTTCTCCATTCCTCAGGCATCCTCTCACTTTCCAAGATTTCATTAAACAGTCTGGTTAGAACCTCCCCTGCCATTTCACCTAAACGCCTCCATGCTTCCACAGGTATGTTATCTGGACCAACAGCCATTCTTCATACTCTTCATAGCTATCCTTACTTCCTTCTTGCTAATCCATTGCACTTCATGATTTACTATCCCCACATCATCCAACCTTCTCTCCCTCTCATTCTCTTCATTCATCAATCCCTCAAAGTGCTCTTTCCATCTGCTCAACACACTCTCCTTGCTTGTGAGTATGTTTCCCTCATTATCCTTTATGACCTTTACCTGATGCACATCTTTCCTAGCTCGGTCCCTCTGTCTAGCCAATTGGTACAGGTCCTTTTCTCCCGCCTTAGTGTCCAACCTTTCATACAACTCTTCATATGCCTTATCCTTAGCCTTCGCCACCTCTCTCTTTGCCATGCACCTCATCTCCTTGCACTCCTGTCTACTTTCTTCATCTCTCTGACAATCCCACTTCTTCTTTGCCAACCTTTTTCTCTGTATACTCTCCTGTACTTCCTCATTCCACCACCATGTCTCCTTGTCGTCCTTCCTCTGCCCAGATGTCATACCAAGCACCTTTCTAGCCATCTCCCTTACTAGCTCTGCTGTAGTTATTCAGCTATTTGTTAACTCTTCACTGCCACCCAGTGCCTGTCTTAACTCTTCCCTGAACTCCACCTCACATTTACCCTTTTTCAATTTCCACCATTTGATCCTTGGTGCTGCCCTTACACTCCTCCTCCTCCTCTTCTTGATCACTACATCATCCTACAAACCACCATCGTCTGCTGCCTAACTACACATTCCCCGGTCACCACTTTACAGTCTCCAATCTCCTTCAAACTGGCCCTCCTACATAAGATATAATCCACCTGTGTGCATCTTCCTCCACTCTTGTATGCATCCTATGCTCCTCCCTCTTGTTAAAATATGTATTCACCACAGCCACGTCCATCCTTTTCACAAAATCCACTACCATCTGACCTTCTGCATTCCTCTGCTTAACACCATACCTACCCATCACTTCCTCATCCCCTCTGTTCCCTTCACCAACATGCCCATTGAAATCTGCTCCAATCACCACTCTCTCACCCTTGGGTACAGTCATCACCACTTCATCCAATTCACTCCAAAATTTTTCTTTCTCATCCATCGCACACCCAACTTGTGGAGCATATGCACTAACAACATTCATCATTACACCATCAATTTCCAGGATAGATAGATAAATAAATAAAATCAGAATTAAGAGATTTTAAGAGGAAGCCTTATTTTAAAAAGGATATATATGACAAGAAGAAGAAACAATGAATATGTAAGATAGATAGATCTGGAGAGTTATGAAGATTTTTGCCGTGATGTATAATCATATGAATGGAAAGCTTTATTTAGAAAGTGGTTGGTTTGAAACAATAAAAGAATCTGAGGACTCAATGGAAAGACTTAAACAGTTCTGCATGATGGCAAACAAGACTGTTGGTCTACTAACGTGCTTCTTATCTAGGAGGCACAGAAATAGGCAAATGGGAACATTTGGTGGGCTCAGATGCAGTACTTATGTGCTATCTGTGTCAGTATTTATTTTTCTGTTTTTTTTCCTTTTGGTATAATATTATTACATTAATGAAAAGGATCTTCACAATATTGCAATAAATATAAGTAAATTCCTTAGTCAGATTTAAATATAGGCATTATCTGCTGCTGGATCAACAGCTTTCGTTATATTCTGGAACTTGAAGAATTCATTTGATATTGCAAATTGTAATTCATCTTTTATTTAAGTTATGTATTTTAGTGAAACATTCAAAGATAATCATGTATCATTAATCTGCTTTTGCACACATTTCTTCATTTCCAAAATATATACAACCATATATTATTTCCTCTCTGCCTCTGTGCACAGAACAAATACCCAAAATTAATGTATTCAATTTTAAAGCCCTTCACTTCCAAGTAAAGTACATTTATTTTATCCTTTTACTTTACCCCATCCTGTCCACCATACATTTAGCTGCATTTAACTTATTTTACATTGTCTCCGTGTCAGTCTCATTTTTGTCAACTGATATTTTTGTCTTCCTCTCAGATTTCTGTAATGTTTCTTTTGCTTGTTCAACATCACCTTGTTTACATCTTCATTCTTATCAATAATCATGGGTTATATAATATATATATATATATATATATATATATATATATATATATATATATATATATATATATATATAGTCTTTCTTACTTTTCTTTTCTAGGTCAGACATTCCAGGCATCATATATGTATATATATGTATGTATATATATATATATATATATATATATATATATATATATATATATATATATATATGTGTGTGTGTGTATAGCACATAGAGGTCCATTTACCACTCTTGGCCACATTTCATCCCTCACCTCTTGCAATAAGATTTGAAGCATTCACATATCACATGCATTAATGTTACATTATACCCCTAGAATGTTTGTAAACTGTCATCTTGGGCCTAAATCAGCTTATCCAGCAAATATCCAGATTTCAAAAATACTTTATTTGTAATTCAATTTGTTTGTGATATTGTCATTGGAAAGTTAGGCTTTACTTGTTCATACATTTGTACAAAGACTTCTCAGCTTTCTCTCACCTTCTTCAATTCTACTTGCTCATCTTGTCTCACTTATAAGGCCTGATTACTGAATACCCAAGTATCTGTTGTAGCAATACTTCCGCCAACAACCTTCTTCTTTCATATTTTCCAGTGTCATCTCATTTCTTAGATGCCTCTGCCATAACTCATTCCATATGCTTCACCATTTTTTAGTCCCTTGTGGTAAAAAATATTCATGAATTAGTCCCTACAGCATGCTTAGCTACATTTGCAAACAGAAGTGAGTGAAATAGATTACTGCCTTCAAATATTTAATATCACCTGGCAATACGTTCACCCTTTCCCGCTAAAACATAGTGATTCATGGACAGTTTCCTGCCAATTCACCAAGTGACTATTGAAATAAATAAATAATTACATGAAATGTAAATGTAAGATATTCATAACAACAGCTTAGAGTTTGCCAGACATCATAAAAACATCAAAACTGGTGAGTAAGGACTAGCTTAAAAGCTATAGAAGTAGGAAGAGTTAAGGAGGAGTTAGTAAGGGAAGTATCTGCAGAGGAAAGAGTCACAAATATATGACAGCAGAAAATTCTTAAAAGATATTGGTAAATTGGATGTGGTGTGATCCATACTGAAAGGTAAATGCAATAGCCTAGGAGATATACAAAAATGGATTCTACCTGCATGTCTATGAGTATGGTTTTATTAAAAAATCTGTACACAGCACTATTCTTACCCATTGTTGACTGCATATTCTCATGGATATACTTACATGTCATCTAAACATTGGGAAATAATTGTTTCACCGTATTTTATCACCTTAGCAAACTGCCTTACTCATATGGTGTCATTCAAGTTTCTGCTGCTATTTATATAAACAGAAGTGACTGGATTTTTGTTAAACTATGATTGTATCTGGTCAGTTCCCAGTAAGCCTCCCTCACCTGCGAAACAGGTTAAATTGCCTGTTATCACAAAAATTAAATAATCTGCACATAGCCTTAGCTGATCTCCATTATCTGCATACCTGGTATCTGCTTTGTGCATAAATAAATCTCATCAAGGTTTCCAGAAATAGAATGAACAGTGTGGGAACATCCTTGTCTTGTTTTCTTGTGCACCTTGACTGTGAAGCACACAAGTATATTCATAATTATTATGAATAATAAAATGATGTTGACGTTGAGAAATAGAAGAACAAGACTGAAATACGATGGAATGCTATTAGACGTTGGGGGGGGGTGCATATTATCCCACGTAGTTCAGAACTAACAAATTTATTATCCAATATTTTTACACGGCTGCATCAAAATACATAGAATAGTAAACATTAAATATGCCACCACTATCAAAGTCATAACAGTAATGAGCAAAGAATCTGAAGGATAGTACGTCCATAAGAAAAAAGAAAAAAGGCAGGGCTATGTTATACAAAAATTCCTTTCATGTCTCTCTCTCTCTCTCTCTCTCTCTCTCTCTCTGTATCACCTCAAACTTCCCTCAATAAATAATGTAGAAATTCTTATAGCCTCTATTCAACTTAAGAAACAAAAGAAATTATGCATTATGGGAATTTATATATCTCCAATTAGCAACATCAACACTGCAGTTTTTTTTCCCTTGGGCTACATCCGTCATCCCAAATGAAACAATTATATTGGATAACCTAAACAAACCAAACCAGTGTCTCATCTAATAACACCATAAATTTATTTGGCCTCACTCAACTCATTTCCATGCTCACCAGATACAACAAAAACGAGTGACAGGAAATCCACCATTGTCTAGATTCTAATTAACATCCTTTACAAAATTATCTTTGCCTGTTCCCTCAGTGATACCTCCTCACCTTTGCTATAAGACATCAAATCAGTACTAACAAACAATATTACTACAACCTTGCACATAAGCTATCCTACTTTTAAAAAGACAATTGTATGTCCAACATACAGTCTATCAACTGGAATATCCTACAAGCATTATAACTAGATAAAGCAGTGTCACTATGCAACTCAGCATTTCCAAATATGATAAATGAACATGCTCCAATCAAAACCAAAAGAGGCAAAATAGATAGATCATCCTGGTTATCTAAGGAACAAAAAAGGAACAAAAGAATTCATGACTCAGAGAGTCAAATCATGAAATCTATGGAAAATATAATACTGAGCTTAACTTTCAAAAATACAAACACTTCATAAACACCTTTGCAAACATGATTAAATCTGGAAAAAATGCATAAATCTTCAAACTACTAATTAAATAAACCCTAACTCTTTTAAGCTTCAATTAACCAGCTACTAAGTCCAGGCCATATTACCCAACAATTCCCCTCCTTAAGCACTCCAGCTGATAGTATAGCCATCTAATTCAGCACATGCATCATCCAATGAGTAACCTCCCTTCTGAACTACACAACACCTTCACCATGCTTTCATCCCCAGAACGTGAACACCACCAAAAAACTGTCTCCTTCCAACACCTAACTGGTTACAGTTATAAAGCTGAATGGCTGAAATGCCAAATGAAATATGTCAAAATACAAAAAGCTGATGAGACCACAGTACAGTGGAGGCAGAGAACTTACCCTTTCTATACTCTAGTGCAATGTTGGAGTTAGTATATATAATTTTATATATATATATATATATATATATATATATATATATATATATATATATATATATATATATATATAATAACAAGGGGATATGACGGGTGCATAGGGGGTTAAGCCCCCTGCATACAATTTTTGCTTAGTTTTTCAACTTTTTGTGTTTCTGTGTGTTTTGTTTAGCATAATGTCATTTGATGTTTTAACCATTCAGCTTTATGAATGAATTCTCCTATAATTACATCCACCATCAAAAGGAAACTTCAAAATATGAAGCTTATTACTCTAAAGCCAGACAATGTATCTAGTCTCTGTCTTATTATCATGGAAAGCTATGTCCCTCCTCTCTCGGTAAAAAAAAAGAAACTTACACAAAGGTGGTGCCCCCTCCAGCCTCTCCATCTGTAGACCCATAGCCTTTCTATCTACTTATCAAAAGTACTTAAAATGCATCCAAGCACAACTACTTGACTTCAGCACTGATAATAGTTTACTATCTCCTACACAGCAAAATCAATGCCCTTTCCAACTTCACCACTTTGTAAATCAAAACAGACACACAGGTAACTTAGTGTCAGCACTATTCCTTGATATAGCTAATGTTTTCAGTGCTGTTTCACATGCAAAACTAGTACAAAGGCTGTCTTCCATAAGACTATCTATAACCTCACTGTCATGATTTGACGTCTATCTCTCAGGAAGAAAACAAACCATAAAATGGCAAAGTGAAATCTCCACCTGTCTCTCAGTCACTGCAGGTGTTCTACACAGATCTATCTTCCGTCCTCTACTATTCAACAAATTCGTTAATATTTTTAATAAAGCAGACATGCTGCCATCATCCAGTCTGTGTATGACTCAGCTCTCATCTGCTGTCTGAAGCCTAAATCAAATACAAGAACTTCCACAGGAAGCCCGCTCTTCAATAGAATCATGGCTTCTTGACTTGCAACTACTGCTAAACCCAAAAAAATCCAAAATAGTTCTAGTCACTCCTACGCAATCCAATGGATAGAAAACTCTTTGCTTTAACTTCCTTAAAACCAAAAAATTAACTTGTGAGCACAACAATATTTTTGGGATCATTGCTTAATGAAAACATGCAGTTTGGCTATTGTTTGAGACATGTAGAGAAAAAAATACCAACAACATGGCAACCTCAACAGAGATAAACCATACCTAACTGATACTGCTAGATAATACATCACATCAACCCTCTTACTTACAACTCTTCCATATCCATGCCCTATAGTCATTAATCTGCAAGCAACTCAAACTATATTTCATGAGCAATGCTGCAATAAAATAGTTACGTTTGCAGGTAATCGGCATTCCAAAACATACTGTCTGTCTCTCTCTCTGGCTGTCAAGTAGCTTTACCAGACTGAATTGGCACATTTCCTAAAATTATCATAATGAGCTATCATTCATTGTCTCATCTACAAACCTGAAAAAATACCCTTGTTTCTGTCATAGCCACCTACAATCCTCACCAAGCAGAGTCCTCCTTGTGTTGTACTCATTACTGTTTTTCCATCTTTTACACCTAACCATACCTACTCCATATTACCAGTATCATTTGTTCTGCTTCATATGTTATGATGCTATGGAAAAGACATATACCATATCCAGGTAATATTTTCTGTGTTGACCATATTTTACCTAGCATTTCCAAAAATGTGTACATACCCTCACCTGTAGCTGTTTTTTAATGAACTCATAAACTGACAAAGCCATTTCTACTCTTTTACTTTGTATGGTACTGTTGCATTTAACACCTCTTTCAGTTATTTGTAAATTTTCATTCTACACTACATATGATTCCTCTTGCATTTCACAATTGTCTTGATGTCTTGAATGATATTTTTCATATATTATTATAATTTATAATATCATTATTTTATATTTGCATTGTCTGCATTTGATGGAGCTTTTCTCCCTAGGCCTCTAATGAAAAGTAGTTATCCACCCATACAAACCATCCCTGTAAACAAATGCAAAAAAATGAATAAAGAATAAATTAGTAAATATTATTCTAGTTCAGATAATTGAACACAACACAAAAACACAAAAAATTAAAAAATGCAACTGTAGTAAGCTATGCAGGAGGGCAGGCCCACCTTAACCCCCAATCTGTGAGGACAAGTCTTCCTCCTACCACCATAAATAAATATTCTAACTCTAAGGTGGTGCCATCTCTGAAAACGGATAGACTGTACAGTTTGCCTTTCTCCATTTTGCAATGACCTCAAAGTTAGAACAGTTAGTTGGGAAGAGTTTTCAGAGTTCCACGTCAGGCAGTAGTACATAGTTTTTAACATTATTACTTGTTCCACTTCCAAGTTTTTAAGATATCATTGGATAGATATTGTACTTTTTCTCATAATATGCTTTAATTACTCTCATTATTTATAGACTTAATTTTTTGGCAGATAAAATGTAGCAGAACTTTATTCAGACTGTCTCTTTTGAATGGTGTCTTGTTATATGGTGAATTAAACAAACTGTAATAGCAAATACTCTCCTTAGCATGCGTCTTATACCAAGTCCATCTGATGTAAATAGATAATTTGCTCTAGTGTATCAGTCTCATTGTATGATTTGATGGTATGCATTTTGGCTTGATGTGCTTTCAGTCAGCTTTTTCAGTAAAATGTAAGATTATGCAATTAACTAATCTGATCTGGAACCCTTGAATTCACTTAATGAAATGAAAAATGAAAACATCCTAAGATCAAAAGGCAAAATATAAGGTTAACATACTGGTAAGAGAAATGAGTTTATGTGAATTTAATATATACCAAGTTTGAGTGATTGTATTTAGTGCAGAAAAGGAAGAAGGGCTTCCAATATTGAAAGAACAGAGAAAAAAATTGAAGTTTTGTTCTCTCTCGTATAAAAGAGTTAAATTAAATTTGTTTTATATGTAGAGAGTAAAATAGAATAATATGCTTAATGAATGTTTCATAAATTAACATAATACTAATCGACTGGATCCATTGTGAAGATATCAATCCTAGTATATAACTAAATCTATGCAAAATGTGAGTTTACTTAAGAACAGTTGTTTATCAGCTAACTAAATTCATTCAGCTATAACTGATTATAAGCAACAACAAAGAAGTAGTTATTGACAGACAGGACTTGTATGCAAAAGTCCTTGAGGACATAAAAAGTCAGACTGCAGAAAAATCTGATTTTAAGAGTAAAATAATGAACAATACTCTATACCACATGAAATATGGAAAACCAATATAAATTTATTTGCCAAAACAATTGGAAGTGTAACTGCTGTTATTCCTACAAGCAATTGGAATTTCATTAGATGTTTGCCATCTTGAAACTGACTCAATAAATAACATTACAAGTGAATCACATGATTTACAAAACAACCAATGAAAAGTACAGAATAAGTAAAATGCACATGAATATAAATCATAAAATTATTGTTTTAAAGTTTCTAACTTTACAATTAAAATTCATTGAATCAGTAAGCCTTGTTTTTCTTCTTTGCTTCTATCAAAATCTTCCACTAATACTCATAGGTTCATAGGTAGTTACTAGGCTATTGGCCCTAGGGCCTATATAAGCCTAGCCAAAGGTACCCTGGCTTTCGCCACCCAAGAAAATAATTTTCCTTTGCCATTGTCGAGCAGAGTCACAGAAGTGATCCCCGGGGTGAATTTCCCATCTCCCATCCAATCATCAAGATTTTTCTTGATCAGTGCTAATGAGGAGCTTTGTTTGATTTAGATAGGTAGTTTGTATCTGTTCTCTAATAGATAGGTAGTTTGTATCTGTTCTCTAATATAGTCCCTATCCCCCTCCCTTGCCTTCACTATCCTGACCTTAACCTGCCTACTATAGCTCTGCCTACTATCACCTTACCTCCTAACATTATTCTACCAGTTATAACTTACCTGCTGTTTCTACACTTGACTGATTGTTTCCTCAATTTCATACTCCTCTGGCTGAACCCGCTCCGTTCGCCCTTCGGGCTCACTCCACTCCCCTCCCTACCCCCAATTCCCACCCACCCCCAGGGGTCCTAAACTTAAAGCTCCATAGACACACCCCCTACCCTGTTCTTCCAATCCTCTTCCCTCCCTTCCCTGAACACACCCCTACTCTGAACTTCCAATCCTCCCTCCTCCCACAACCACCCTTACCCCTTCTCAGTCTCACACTCACACTGAATCTCTCTATTTTTAAACTCTATTTCCTCCACTCATACCACCTTACTGTACTCCATTTACACTAAAACCTACCTCTTTCTTTGTACTCTGGTCTCTGTTATACCCCTATCCTCTGTTATCTTTCTTACATTGTTCCATACTTCTCCTTTACTATAACAACACCTTTCTACTCCACCCTCTCTTACCTCTCTTCACCTTTCACAAATACGCTTACTTCCACTATGGCTCCACTCGTGTTATCCCAGATTTTACTTTCCACACTACTAGTTTCCACCCTATGCTCAATATACCTTCTATCCCTCTATGAGAAACCACTGCATGTCCAACCTTTCTATCCACATAAACAAACTATAATATATCTCAATCCTCTAAATTCCTATCCATATACTTCTTCTACCCCTAACTATCATCCACCTAGATTCCACCGACTGTCACACCTAAAATACAATTTGCCTTTGGACTACAAAACTAAACTTCTAACCTTTCTAAAATGTAAACACACTATGAAACCTATCAATCTTAACCTTCAATCTGGAGATATCCACCCTAACCCTGGTCCAACTTTCCACTCTCCCCTAATGACCATACCCAAACTCAATAACACCTTCCTAATAGGACATCTTAATACCCAAAGCATAAACAACAAAATACCCTACGTGCATTCCCTCCTACAGATACATTCATTTGACATTCTCTGCATCTCTGAGACATGGCTAAAGCCCTCCACTAAAGACACTGAGATTACTCCCCAAGGTTATAATATCATAAGACTTGACCGTCCCAACTGTAAAGGTGGTGGAGTTGCAATTCTTCATAAAAATCATCTAAATATTACTACCCTTCCTGCCTCTGCAACACAAGATAGCAAAGTAGAAGCTATCATTTCAAAACTACAATTAAACTCCAAAAAATCCATCTATATTATATGTATGTACCTACCACCTGGTAATAACATACCAATCCTCGAAAATTACCTTAGCTGGATATCTATCACATATCCCCAAGAAACCATCATACTAGGTGACCTGAATATAGACTGGAATAGCATTCTGCTGATAATCCTTCTTCTCATATCAACCTCCATGGTTTTATCCATACCATTACTTCAACTACAAGGCTCAACAAACACAGTAATAGAGAAAGCATTTTAGACTGGATTCTTATAAATAAAGTCAAAGATAATTACAAAGTAGGAATTTTACCAGATGATGTTAGTGATCACTCCTTAACATTCATAACAAGGGATAAGGCTGATTGTATAAACCCCTGTATCATAAGACATGTACGCACCATCAAACACTTCAATCCAGAATTGTTCCAGTCTGAACTTACTGCATGTAATTGGAACCCGTTAAAACACTCCCTCTTGAAAATGCAGTAATGTACTTTAACTCTACTTTTTTATCTATCCTTGACTTACATGCTCCTGAACGTAGCATTAGAACTAAATCTAATGCTGCCCCCTGGCTCTCCCATGAAACCAAAAAACTTATTCTCACTAGAAATAAAGTCTGGGCCACATGGAAATCACATAGAAAAAACCCTGATCTTCTTCACTTCCGCCAGCTTAGAAATCTAACCAAAAAAGCAATAATAGCTGATAAAAAGAAATTCTACTTCAATCTACAAGAAACCCATCTTAATAATTCAAAACTTTTCTGGTCTTCAGTTAATAGACTTCTTTCCCCAGGAAGTTCTAAAACACCTTCCCCACTTAATTCTGATCCTGATATCCCCCCAACAAACTGCAGATGCTTTCAATTGTTTCTTCACTGAAACTATACAAGCTCTTGCTAATCAATTAAACACCAATAACTCACACCCAACATGTAACCTCATAAACTCCTCCTCTAAATTCTCTCTACATCCCATCTCTACATCTTATATATACAGACTCCTTCTTAAGCTAAAACCTTGTACCCCCTCTGCGGACAAGTTACCTTCACTCTGTCTACAAAAAGCTGCCAAGGCTATCGCATATCCTATTTCTATTCTCATTAATAGGACAATCAAAGAAGGTATCATCCCTGATATATGGAAGGTCTCTCACATTATCCCACTCCATAAAGGTGGCAACTCCATTGACTACACTAACTTTAGACCTATTGCTCTCCTCTCTCCCTTGGCCAAAGTAATGGAGAAATGTATACACCATCAGCTTGTACAACACCTCTCTCTCCACAACATCATAGCTAACAGTCAACATGGATTCAGACCTAATCACAATACTACTACTGCCCTTCTTTCCTTTGTAGACACTATTAACCTGAACCATAACAACAACCTACTCTCTTCTGCCATCTTCATAGACCTCTCCAAAGCATTCAATATGGTTAACCACTCTTTATTAATCAATACTCTAGAATCCCTATCTTTTGATATCCCTGCCATTAGATGGTTTTCTTCTTATCTCACTAACAGGAAACAGGCTGTTCTCTGGAATAACCACATCTCTTCTCTTCTGCCTGTTTCTATTGGAGTTCCACAAGGTTCTATTCTTGGCCCACTTCTTTTTTCCCTCTTCATAAATGATCTCCAAAACATAATCCCCCAAGCTACTTGCATTCAATATGCAGATGATTCTACTCTCATCTGCTCTGCATCCTCTACCTCAGAACTTAGATCTCATACTCAAAATGTCTTTAACACCGTCGAAACATGGTTCTCTAGTCGATTTCTCTTACTAAATGCTAAGAAAACTAAACTCCTCCTCTTTACCCCTACCTCCAGAACCGCCCCTTTAAACTTCACTATCTCTTCTAACAATGCCACTATCATCTCTCCCGACTCTACTACTAAACTGTTAGGTATTACAATTGATAATAATCTCTCTTTCAACCAACACATTAACAACACCATAAAGCTTGTCAATAGGAAAATAGGATCTTTATATCGGATTAGACCATTTCTAACTCCCTCCTCTAGAACTAGGATCGCTCACTCCCATCTTCTTTCCTCTCTTCTCTATGCTTGTCCCATTTTCACCAACCTCAATAAAAACAACCTTACCAAACTTACTACCTGCTATAATAACATTGCTCGCTTCGCTACAGGAAACCCCTACAGAACACACCACTGTCTCAACCTGAAACTATTAGGCTGGCCAGAATTCCAAAACTATCTTGCAACCCTACAACTCACTATTGCCCATAAAATTCTGTACCATCCAACAAACACCCCTATACTCTCTCAACTCATAATCCCCTACAATAATCTTAGCTCTCTCCGCTCCTCCAGTAAACTATTGGCTAATTCCACAAAATCAAATAACACTGCTGGCGACTCCCTTTTCACCAATTCAGTAGGTAGAAAATGGAATCTACTTCCTAGTAACATAACAACCATTGCATCTTTACCTCTTTTCAAACTAAACATTAAACTTCACTTCCAAAACCACTGGCTGTGCACATGTAGTAAACCTGATTAATCCTTCCACTACTTAGACTCTACTTCATTTCTATCTCCTATTTCATACTTTTCTATCATCCACCTGGTTTTCCTCCTCTTCTGCCACTTGTTTTCCTATTATTCCTTGCTTATAGACTGGCTTCTAGCTCTCTTTGCTGCTAACTATCTTACTTGCTGTTCTTCCTACAACCTACTTCTTCTATTTACTCATATTCTTAGCTCTCTTTCTCACACTTCCTATCTTATTATTATCTCTCAAAGTATTTTATAACTTAATATGATGTCTTTGAGTTTAACTGTGTGTAGTAGTATTTATTTTTTTTTTTTAGTTATCTTTATCAGACTTAGTATATTATAATTATATAAGTATTTTTTTGTGACTGTCACTATGTGAGTCAGTATTAAACTCACTAGTAATAATGAGTAACTGTAGAATTGTTAGTTTCTGTCTTTTAAAACTTTCTTTAAACTCTAGTATGTTTGCCTTAATGTATTCTCTGTGGAGCTTTTCTCCCCGGGCCTCTACTGAAAATGGAAATATCTCCAGTTAGACTAGCCCGGTCAACAAATGTAAAATAAAAAAATAAATAAATAAAATAATAAAATTGTTCCAGAGTATGGGAAGTCTCTGAGACAGGAATCTATCCCTCCAGCATGTTCTGTTTATTGTGGTGACGAGGTTTAGGTCCCTTTCTTTAAGTGGAGCTTGTCTGAAAGCTCTGGGTTTGACATAGCTTTGTGTGTTAGGCAGAGATCGCCTCTGAGTAGGCGATATTCAACGGAGTAAAGCTGCAGTTTTTTGAGACGGTCTGCATAGGGCATCTCTTTGAGGCCGGTAATCCTCTTTGTGAGGTATTTCTGTGGCCTTTTCAGTTATTGTAGATGTCTTGTGAGGTACATACCAAAAGGGGCATTGTACTCTATAATGGGTCTAATGAGTGATGAGTAGAGGGGAACAATGACCTCTTTTTTTCTGGATGAGAAACCTTTTGTGATGAGGTGTGCCACATAGAAGGATTTCCTGACTACTGTGGCGATGTGATTATCAAAGGAGAGACTACTGTCCACCTGTGTCCCAAGGTCTCTTATCACACCTTCGGTGTTAAGTAGACTTCCACCTATGTGGTAGTTCATGGGTACTGAGTTTTTACCAAAAGGAATGACAATGCACTTTTTGGCATTGAGCTTGAGGCCATGGCTTTGACACCAGGCATCTGTCTCAGCAAGGCCCTTTTGTAGGATGTCCACATCTTTTGGAGTTTTGATTATGGCTCCTAGTTTGCAGTCCTCTGTGAACTTCATTAGCCAAAGACCTTCTGTGTTGGCTTGTACTTCAGAGAAGTAGATACCAAACAGGAGAGGACCCAGGACTGAACCCTGTGGTACTCCACTTGTCACTGGTCTGAAGCTGGATATGGAGTCTGCTACTTTCACAGTGTGGGTTCTGTCAGTGAGCCAGTTGGCAACCCATCTTGTGACATAGGGATTTATACCTAGTTTAGTGAGTTTATCTATAATTCCAGAGTGGGGGATGGTGTCAAAAGCATTGGCGAGATCTAGATAGGCTGTGTGAACCACCTTACCCTCATCTACGGCTTTGGTGACTGCTTCAAAGAAGTCTATCAGGTTTAGGAGACATGATCTGCCTTTTACAAACCCGAACTGGGTGGAGTCCTGAGATTGGAGACTACCAATGTCATTGTTTATAAGTTCCATGATGATACGCTCCATAGCCTTGCAGACCAGGCTCATTAGGCTAATGGGGCAGTAGTTTCTGGGGTCTGTGGTGGCTCCCCCTTTGTGGAGTGGGATAACTGTCACCGTGCGCCATTCAGTGGGCACATAGCCTGAGGTGAGGCTATGATTGAACATGGTACTTAGGTGGGGTGCCAGTTCGTTCTGTAGTTCATGTAAAACACAGCCTGGGATGTCGTCAGGTCCCATGGATGCTGTGTTCTTGGTTTTGGATAGTGTGTTTTTTGCCTGTGCAGCCGTGATTACAGGAACTTTGCATTCTTCTGGTATAGAGATGGGCCCTTTAGGGGATGACAGAGGGGTAAAGTTAGCACTGAAACTATCTGCCAGGATGTTGAGAATATCCATTGGTTCTGTATATTTAGTGCCATTGTGCTGTAACTCAGAGCGGATCTGAGTGTTGCCATTGAGATTCTTGACATAGCTATAGAATGCTTTGTGGTTGTCTTTAGAGTCAGTGACGATTTTGTTTTCATAACTAGCTTTGTAGGATTTTATGAGGGATCTCAGCTTCTTACTGAAGCTGACCAGGGAGTTTCTCCAATCATGGGATTTTACTCTTTTTTGCAACAGTTTCTTTCTTCTGTTGAAGAGTTTGTTTATGGCAGGGGACCACCAGATTGGCTTCCTTTTTTTGGAGGATAGCATCTTGGTTCTGTTAGGGATTGCACGATCCATGCACTCATGTAAGTGCTTATAAAGTGCATTTGTGTAGGATTTAGCAGTCATACCTCTATTGTCTGTCAGCATGGGTGTCGTGAAGTTTGCCACTTCTGTCTTAAGAAGCGTGAAGTTGGCTTTGGAGAAATTTTTTACTGTGGTTTCCCTAATGGGGGGTGGGGGAGGGATGTGGATGTCTAGGGTGATTGGCTTATGTTTGGATCTGACCAACAAGGAATTGACCTCTGGCATGGAGCACCGGTTGCCCATGTTGGTAATAACCAGTTCTAGGATATTGCTGCCCCTGTTGGGTGTGTGGATAAGTTGATCCAAGGCGTTGGAATTTATGAATTCCAGGAAACGTTGAGCACAAGAGTTGGTACATGAGTAGTTTTCCCAATTAATGGTAGGGTAGTTGAAATCGCCCATTATTAGGGTGTTAGGTTGTACCCTAATATTTTCCAGTGTATTAAGAAATGAGGAGTGGGAATCCTGGGGCTTGGTGGGGGATCTGTAGCAAGTTACAATTTGGAATGTGGTCTTGCCCAGAGTTAGTTGCACTTAAATAATCTCGGTTGCATTATGCTGAGCAACTAGCCTGGAGGTGTGGATATCCTTAATGAATATGGACACGCCTCCGCCTTTAGTGTTTCAGTCCAGGTTAGGTGGCCGAAAAGTGTGGTATGAATTATAGCCTGGTAATGCAGGGGTACTCTCTGGAGCCTTGAACCAGGTCTCTGTCACTGCATAGATGTCGATGTTCTCCATTTTAAGGAGTGCCTCGAGAGAGTGCATTTTGAGGTTTAGACTTCTAGCATTGAGTAGCAATACTCTCAGATTCTTCTTGCCTGTACCTGTTAGGGTGGTGAATTTGTCATTTGAACCTTGCCTAAAAAGGCACTATAGGGGTGGCTAGAGCCTTAGCCAATATCCAGAATTCCAGGGGCGACAGGTGCAGGCCATCTCTGGCAAAGCAATGTGGCTTGTCGATCATGTCATCCCAGGCAGACAGATACTGGATCCCCTTAGAATGACACCAGAAGCTTAGCCAATTGTTGAAGTCAATCATTTTGTCCTTGTACTGTGGTATCATTCTGGGTGATGGCAGGATGCTACTCAGGGCTAGGATCATACCTGACAGGCAAAGACTGTCAAAAGATCTCTCTATCTCTTGATCACAAGTAAATACCAGCAAATCAGTTTTCAGACTATAATACACCTAGCCAATAACTAGACAGTGACCAAATGTGAGAATCAAACCCTGTACCTTCTGCCTTTCAGATTAACGCCTTCACCATTAAGCCAACAACCACATTCTTCAATATGCACAAAGCATCTTTTTTGTATTTACTGAATTCAGAAGCATGCTTTGCTTAAGCAATAACTTCATCCAAATGTTCAAAGATCACTGTTAATCCTACATAAAAAGCCAGACTGGCAGATTTCGATAAGAAACATAACCTCTCACACACTATGTATATACCAACTCCATGGCCATAGTGCAGTGGTAAAAGGTAAAAAAATAAACACTGGTGTACACAGCAGGTATGTGGAGTAAAAGAGAATGCAGTTTTAGCAAACCATGATAAATAATAAATTGAAATAAAAGCCACTTGCACAAAAATGCTTCAGACAAGTGTAGGTATGCCTATTAATTAATTTTACTAAAATGTCATTAACCTAATTGATCTACTACCTTACATATTAAACTACAGAATTTTAAAAATAAAGCATATGTTCACAATTCAAGTAATAAAGTTACTATAGATTTCAAATGTAGCAATGTTCCTTTTTTGTTGTGCACCCCTTTCTGATATCTTGTTACTACATCAATATTTTTCCAACTTCCTCAAATGATGTAAAGATATGATAGCATGATTTCCTTGTAAGCATGGAAGGACATTGCTCTAGACAAAGGAGGATATATCTTCATAGGCTGCCCATTTTGACCTCCAAGTACAAAGCCAGTGTAATTTTTTTTTAAATGGTTAACTGCATTAAAGGGATTTAGTCAGTCATCTTTACAAAGAAAAGTTGAGTCCTCTTTCTTCCTTCTGACATTCAGTGTAGCCACACTTCTTATATGGTACAGCATATGTAATTGCAATAACTTTTATTTTAGGTTCTACATTTTTCAAATTCTGCTGTTAAATCCAACAAATCTTCAAGACCTCCCAAGACCAAAGGGCAGGGCTCTGAACTGATAGTGACTGGCCCACAGCAAAAGCGCAGATATCATCTCAACTTTGGCAGTCTCAATAGAGTACTCACAGCTCTTTGCTACCCAAAGAATCATTATTCTGCATCTGGGCAGATATGTGAAAGATTATGTTTTTGGTTTTATTTATTTATGTTTTGTTGACTGGGGTAGTCCCACTAGACCACTGTCCTCTTTTCTGGGGAGACCCAAGTTGGTATTCATTCTGACTAGGGAAATCTGGTCAGAAGATCAGGAAACTTTTCCTACTCTTTTTTCACTGTTAGGTGGTGCCAGAAAGTTACTATAGTGATGAGGAGAGAGATCCAAGATGGAGGAAGAGGAGGGAAAAACACGGAGTGTAAATGAGTATAAATATATATAAAGTGTTCTGATTGCAGATTGTGAGGAAGTTGTGTTGACAACAGTGCAGGAAGGAGGTTTAAATACACAGATTTAATAAGCCAAGGGAATACAGAAAATGACAGTGCCGTAAAATGAAGTGACTTGTTGGAAATAGTGATTGGTGAGGGTGCACAGGAGAGCATTATCAAAAAATTAGAGGAGGGGACAGTAAGATGGGTCTGGAAAATCATCTATCTGGTGCATATTCAGCTGGTTGAGAAACTAGCTTTAAGGGCATGCACTGGTGTCAGGATTTCCACAACAAATCATCTGGAAGCTTAACTTCTGCATAAGCGGTTAAAAAAAGACTGACATCTGGAGTGAAAATACTGAAGCAGACAGGCAAACAGAGGAAGGGCAACAGATTGAAAGAAAACAGCCAGTAGTATGAATTAAGATTAAAACTAATAAAAAAATAGATATAGAGTACTTGGCAGTATAATTGTACCACTGGGGTTTAAACTGCAGGATATCAAAGCGTTGATTCATCTGATGATAAAGGATTTTTGTGAGGTACCTTTGAATCTTTTGTCTGCTAGAGAAGTTTATGTAGGAAGTGGAAAAGAAAAAAATGACTGTCTCATGGAAGGAATGCATTTTTCAGAATTTAGCACTCCATCTGAGGAAAATGACTGTTCGGTTTAGGACAACTGACATTGAAGAGACTGAAGTGAAAACATTTTCTAATTGACTGCAAAAATGATGATAAAATTAAAAAATAAGATGCAAGAAATGTAGGGACAGGGTGGGAGGTCTGAGTACAGTAGAGAGTCGATCATCCAAAATAATTGAGACCAAGGGAAGTTCTAATAACCAAACTGTTCAGATAATCAAACATACATTGAACTGGATAAAAAACTTCTAAAATCTTTTTTTCTCTGCATTCAGGGAATACACTTTTCAGACATTCAGCAAGTCCAGTGGACAATAAAGAATATTTTTCACACACAAGCAGACTACAAGTTAAAAAACATTTATTTTATTTTTTATTTATTTATTTTACATTTGTTGACCGGGCTAGTCTAACTGGATACATGTCCATTTTCAGTAGTGGCCCGGGGAGATAAGCTCCAAAATTAAGCTAATATAACAGAAGCAAAAAAGAAAAAGAAAAAACATACACAAGCTAATACATATAATGTTTACATATTCAGACTTTATGATTTTTCCTACCCAAAAAATTTGGAAGACTGGATTCAGATAATTGATGTTTCATATAACTGATGTTCGGATAAATGACTCCCTACTGTAACTTCAAATATTTATGAAGGGAAGGCTGCACATGTTTCATACGTGATTTTATTATGGTGCAGCATTTCATTAAGTGCAAAAATACAAAAGTTAAACAAAAATGAATTTGAAGAAACAGGTCATACAGCTAGGAATTATTTACTTGTGTGTAGAAAAGGTAAGGATAATGATTTTTGGATGTATTGTATTTGGATGTATTGTATATATAGTACAGGAAGAAAAACAATTTTCAGCTAAAACACAACATGAGCAAGATGGTGCAGCTACAGATGATGGAAGACATGAGGAAGAAAAATAAGCAGTGGTGGGTGGAAATGTTATACAAAATATTAAAACAACAAAAAAAGTGGATGTACAGATACAAAACAAGTTTGATATATTAAGTAGTCATAAGGAGAAAGAGGAAGAAGCAGAAAATAAAAGTTGCAACCACAAAGGATATAAAAAAGGAAATGTATGACTTCATTAAATGTAAATAGTAATAGAAATGAAATTAGATACTTGATGGCAACAGAATAGTATAAAAAAATAAACAAGGACATTATATGTCTGTTAGATACAAGATGCTTAGAGAAAAGAGACAAGAAAAAAATTGGAGCTGTGAGGTTAAGAAAACTTTTGGTCTGTAGGAAATGAGATGTTCTCAGGCATAACATGATAACAAGCGAGGAAGCAAAATGATGGACAGAATAATTGTTATACCAGGAAGACCATTTGTGTATGATATAAGAAAAAGAGAAAGAGTAGAATTCTGTGTTTTATCCATTTATGAATATGGCAGAGAGGAAAAAAGTATTTGAAGAGATAAAAAATGTGTGGTGGTAAATACATTAGTACCTCTGATAGGACAATATAGCTGTAATTTTAAGAATGAAAAAGGAAAGACAACTCAAGACATAAAAGTTATGATAAAAGTTTTTAAATGTGGTGATTTAAAATTAGGGAAACTGAACTGTTCAAAAGATATATATATATATATATATATATATATATATATATATATATATATATATATATAAACAATAGATTCTGTGTTACACTCAAAATATACTTTATACTCAAAAGATATTAAAGAAATAATGGGAGGTATGAAGACAACAGACTTTACTGATTATAAAGCAATGTCAATTTTAGAAGGTGATGATGACAATGTTATAAAAGAAAGAAAATAAATAAAAAGGTTAACAGCAGGCTTTAATATAGTGGAACAAGAAAAATAGGAATTGTGGTATGGGCATATGTCTATGAGAGGATATTGTAGAAATTGGATTTATCAGCTGGTTGAATATAAACAAAGCAATGAAAAAATACATTTGAATGTTGAAAGAAGCCAAAGAAAAGTGAATAAGAAAAAAATATCCAGACATTTTGAAAGAGTCAAAGTTGAAGTTGAAGAAAGAAGTGAAACGGTAAATGATTCAGATAGAAAAGTACATGAAAAAATATGGTAACGTTATTAATGTTTAAACATTTTAAGAGGAAACTGAATAAGTTTCTCTATGGCTAGGAAAATAGGTTAAAGCAAGACAAAGAAAAAATAGATGCAATTTATGATGAAAAAGTGGTTACTGTATACACCCAAGAGGAAATTATGAAGAGAGTTGAGAATTTTATCAATGAGATGTATAAAAAGAAAGCTGTGCAAGACAAAGTATGGAATGTTACAAAAATAACAGATGAGGTAAAAAGAATTAGAAAAAGAAATAAAGGTAAAAATTACAGGAAATAAAACAGAATGGAAAAATCAGCACTAGTTACAGATGGAGCAGGACATATATTTTTATAGAGATATGTGTAAAGATGAAAGAATATTTTTTTAAGCACACTCTAAATATATGGTTAATTGAGGGGATCAAACCCTTACAATAACTAAATAGTTAAAAGGGGAATAAAAGAAGAAGAAATCTATGACGGGGTGATATTCATATGGAAAAATATGACAAAAAAGATATAAAGAATTGTAGACCAGTGACTTTAGGAAATGCAGATTACAAATATTTATGAGAATTTTGCAAAATAGAATGCAGAAGATACTGGACCAAAGTTTAAATTATGATGATTTTGGTATTAAAGGTAGAGAAGTAAAACTTGTTAATAAGGGTTAAAGAACATATACATTTGTTACTAGAAGGAAATTAAGCAAGAATAGTAACAAGTGATGTTTTGAGAGGATTAGCCATCAGCCATTACTGAAAATACTTGATCCATAAGTTATAAAAACATGTTATGAGAATTCTGGGGGAATATTAATGTTAAATGAGTGGCCTAGAAAAAAATTAAAACTAGAAATGGGAGTAAAGCAAGGTTGCCCCCATGCGTTGTGCATGCTTGTTTTGCTAACAAATGCTATAAACCAAAGATATGAGTATGGGTTAAAAAATTAAGCAAGGGAATTGGATAGTGGGAATAGAGTACCAATATGCATGTTATTTGCAGATGATTTGGTTATAGTTGTAAGAAGTAAGGTGTGGATGAATTTAGTAATAATAAGAATTGACACACTTTAAAATGAGGTAGGATTGCAATTAAACAGACCTAAAAGTAAATGATTTTGCATATTAAGAAAATGTTATGGAATATTTTATAACAGAAAATAAAAAAAAAAACTGGTGGAGCCCTGCAGTACTCTCCAGTGACATGAGCATAGATGTTCACAGTATGTGCCATGCTACAAAGTATGATCTTGCAGAAACAGCTATAGCAGGATCAGCAAAGGAAAGGGATACACAGCCCCTCACCAGTGCCTAGGTCACCACAGCCGCTCCCACATGGGGACTCTCTGCTGACAGACATAGGTGTGCCTGATATGGCTTGGACTTGGCCAAGAGACAATGCATAGCACATGCACTGGCAACCTAGGGCCCTAGGGACTAATAACGTACTCTGACCCACATACATATTAGTAAAAATGATGTCAGCCAGACCACACAACCTGTACCTCACCATGTATTGGCTGTGGACTGCATACAACAGACAGAGTTAGCCCCAAACTACAGGTCTGTCAGCTGCTGCATTTGCAAGGTAATTTGTCTCTTATACACTACTTGTAAGGGGTACTACAATATGATAGCATATGTATGGATCTGCCACATGTATGCAAGAGAATATAGTGGGCTATATATAGTGTGTTACTGGGCTACATGCAGAGATCTATAGTGGGCTACTGGGCTACTTGTACAGATCTAATAGCCACTTGGGACAATAGGTACTCTGTTCAGTAGTATGTGCCCCATAATATCCACTAGGCCACATGGCTGGAAACTCCACAACATTATTCCAGGAAGATTCCAAACAGTGGGGTCACAGGACAGTTGCATGACTGTCTATGCCAGCAGAGCATAGGCTGGTTGTCCCCCACCTCAAACACATCAGTATCCCCATACAACTGCTGTAACAGTAAGTCTGCAATGATATATAATCAGACCAGACAATTCCTGTATGTTGTTGATAGTGTGAGGAATGAAACCTCTCTGTCTTGTGACTGGTGTGGCTTATTGGGGCAGGGGGAGTAGCATGGGTGATAGTGCTGATGGTTCAAACCTGGCAGCATCCAGCATCTTTCGTATGTCAGGTACTCATATGGTGATATTCCAACAGAGTGTCAGAACCCCTCAATCTGTTACTGCAAGAAAGCTAGCCAAAGCCAGAGTGAATGGGGGCACAAAGAGCCATACCTACAGACAGACATTATACATGCTCTGAGTAACCTAGCAGGTGGCTAGTATTACAACAGGCTGCAATAGGTAAGATTAGCTGCTGGATATAAAGGCCATCACTTAAATGTGTCAGTAGTTACAACAAGTCAGTGACCGCAGTTTACAGTATAGTACCAGAAAATCACAAATGTATGAGGAACACAAGAGATATATGAGGCAAAATGCTGGACATTCTGTAAAAATGTGTACAGGGAGAGATATGCAGACTGTCACCCTGTGTGTGGTGTTACATCAGGTAACCTAGTCACATCATACCTTTCAACCTCTTGGAGCAGGAATTCTGGCCAAAGCCATGAATAAAAGTGGGACCAAGGCCCACAGCTAGGGACAGGTTTTAAATAGTTGTTGCGACAAATGTATAATGTCAGTAGAGTAACAAATCTTACATTAGCATGAATCTCCTGATGTGTTTGCAGTCTGAAACTCAAATATCTGTCATTAATTATTGACTTCAGTCTTCACTGATTTGCCACTAAGTTGCCAGAAAACCACAATGTTATGTGAAATGGGCCAAAAATATGAGGCAAACTTCTGGACAGTCTGTAAAGCTCTGTACAGTTGTGAGGTATGAGTCACACATTAAGGTCAGCAAACAGCCTTGGAATGCCTTGGAGACTATCAGAGAACTGCAGTACTGTGGTAACAGTTGCAGCAGCAGCAAATGGCCTGCAGCACACATAATCCCAGACTGGATTACAGGTAGCTCTGGCCTGGAGTCACCTTGTCAGTACTGGCAATCACACTGGGCATGCTTCTACACTTAGCTAACTATGTGGAAATATGTCTGTACATCTGTACATACATACATACAGCTACACACACACACACACACACACACACACACACACACACACACACACACACACATATATATATATATATATATATATATGTCTCTCCCTATCCCACTCATGCTTGATTAGTGTCTCTATCAGTATGTGGCACATATATATATATATATATATATATATATATATATATATATAATAACAAGAGGGTCATATAGTTATATAAAGTACAATGATACATAGACTCCCCACATATATCTACATAACACATTTATATAACATAAGAAAACAACAACATGTAAAGAGAAATCACTGTTATACACATTTATATAGATATGGGTGAGGATGTACGAATGTCCCTACATACCCCAGAATGCTGGGATTATCTGCACTTACACATCATAACAGTTGTCAGATGGAACCAGACCAAGTTCGCAACAGTACATAATCGACTCACCCACAGACCACTGTACCTGTGGACTGTCACCCTGTAGTCAGACCAAGGTACACTGGTGGTGTAATGTACAATGGGTGCAACACATGCCTTAGACGTGCCATATTGTCCCTGGCCACCTATCAAACTGCAAACAGCCACATATGGCCAGACAGGTAAGTGTTCACACATAGCAGGGATATTACCAGGTATACCACCCCCTGGACACTAGATGCAATAACAGTACTAAGCAGTATTACTCTGCAGGCCACACATGCTGTCTAACACAAGGTCACTTTGTGTACTCCACAAGTACTTTGCCTGCATCACCATATACAACAGACATAACCTGTGCCATGTGCAACAAGTACTGTGAGCTGTAGTGTGTAATACTAGACAGGTAGGAGTTCTAATCTCACCTCATCCAACTGTGTGTGTGTGTGTGTGTGTGTGTGTGTGTGTGTGTGTGTGTGTGTGTGTGTGTGTGTGTGTGTATCAATATATTTCCCTCACAGCAGAATAGGCATGCCCATATGGGCTATCTCTGTGCAATGGTATGCATTTTATGGGCCTGTGACTAGCTAATGGCCTCAGCATTGGCCTCCTTTACAAGGCCTGCTGATGTCATCCACCTTACGAGTGCTGGCTGACAAGGTAATAACAGATAAACTCTGTGGCACATGCGATAAATACTGGAAGCTATAGTGTGCGTTACTACATAGGTAGAAATCCTAATCTCACAGCATACAACGTGTGTGTGTGTGTGTGTGTGTGTGTGTGTGTGTGTGTGTGTGTGTGTGTGTGTGTGTGTGTGTGTGTGTGTGTGTGTGTGTGTGTGTGTGTAAATCTATCCCCTTGCGGCACTAGATACATAGCCATCTGGGCTATCTCTGTGTATTGGTTATGCATTTTATGGCCCTGTGAGTAGCCACTGGCCTTAAATTGCCCTCATCTACATAAACATAATGAATGTCCACCACCATCTAGATTTGTACGTGAAGCATACACAGGTGACATGTATCAAGAGTAGCAGGCCTTGTCACAGCGTATAAAAGGATGATGACACTGACTGTCCCCATTGTCCCTGACAAACTGTTCTACACATATGCACCTAGGGAACCATGCACATATACTGGCATAACTTGCTGATGCCATATTTCTGCTGTGCTGCCTTGCCATCCCATGCCACTGTATTGCTGCCATGTGTCCATAGCTGAATCACTCCTAGGACACAAATATACACAGGTCCATGACACTCCTGTCATTCTGTAAGACTACCACCAGTGTACCAGCAAGCAACAAAGACACACAATGTTTGATTTGTAGTCAAGACACATGCCAGCATACAGTACCTGTCGTGGCCCACAACTGCCATGGCATAACACTATTGCACTGCACAAGCACATGTAAAGTAATATAGTCAGCCTGTGCACCAGACAGGTTTTCAGGTCCCCCCATTGATGGCATTGATGGCAGGGATGTGGCACAGGTATCATCACATGCACAGTGTGTGGTGTGGGGGTGGCAGAGGCCTAAGCTGTGCCAAACAGTTGACAACTGAGTTTGGTTTGAGTTTGAGTTGAGCTGTATTTGGCTGAGTTTGGGCCCCCCCCCCCATTAAATATGTCTTTGTCCTGATTTTTTACTGTAGGGGGATGAGAGGTATGATAGGCATAGCCCTCAATCAGACAAGGACTTAGCCAGAATACATCAGGGACATTCGGGGGCACTTTTACAATGTTAGACCTATTTATGTGTGACATTGACAGACTGGAGTGGAGGTGAATTACAGTACACCATTTGATGTTACAAGAGTGTACACCCTTACTTAATATCAGTATCTTCTACATGTAATCCACTATCTTTACTACAAAAGGTGACCATTGTAGCAAAGATTGGCAGGGACAGCAACGGTTATCCCACTCCACAAGGGGGGAGCCACCATGGACCCCTGGAACTAATGCCACATTAAAACAAACAGCTGTATTAAGAAGTCCACTCAATGATTAAGCATTGAGAAAGGGTGTATAACCCGAAAGCTTTGTGTGTGTTGTATAAAGGTTTTTTTTTGCTCAACTAATGCTGCATTAGCCTGACAAGCCTGGTCTGCAAGGCCATGGAAGGTATCATCATGGAACTTATAAACAAAGACATTGGTAATCTCCAAACTCTGGATCCCCACCCAGTTCGGGTTTGTAAAAGGCAAATCATGTCTCCTAAACCTGATAGACTTCTTTGAAGCAGTCACCAAAGCCGTAGACAAGGGTAAGGTGGTTCACACAGCCTATCTAGATCTTGCCAAGGCTTTTGACACTATCCCCCACTCTGAAATTATAGATAAACTGACTAAACTAGGTATAAATCCCTATGTCACAAGATGGGTTGCCAAGTGACTCACTGACAGAACCCACACTGTGAACGTAGCAGACTCCAAATATGACTTCAGACCAGTGACAGGTGGAGTACCACAGGGTTCAGTCCTAGGTCCTCTCCTGTTTGGTATCTACTTCTCTGAAGTACAGGCTAACACAGAAGTTCTTTGACTAATGAAGTTCGCAGATGACTGCAAACTAGGAGCCATAATCGAAACTCCTAACGATGTGGACATCCTACAAAAGGGCCTCACAGAGACAGATGCCTGGTGTCAAAGCCATGGCCTCAAGCTCAATGCCAAAAAGTGCATTGTCATCCCCTTTGGTAAAAACTCTGTACCCATGAACTACAACATAGGTGGTAGTATACTTAACACCGAAAGTGTGATAAGAAACCTTGGGACACAGGTGGACAGTAGTCTCTCCTTTGACAATCATATCGCCACAGTAGTCAGAAAATCCTTCTACATTGCACACCTCATCACAAAAAGTTTCTCATCCAGAAAAAAAGAGGTCATTGTTCCCCTCTACTTATCAGTCATTAGACTCATTATAGAGTACAACGCCCCTTTTGGTATGTACCTCACAAGACATCTACAACAACTGGAAAGGCCACAGAAATACCTCACTAAGAGGATTACAGGCCTCAAACAGATGCCCTATGCAGACCGTCTCAAAAAACTCCAGCTTTACTCCGTCGCATATCACCTACTCAGAGGTGATCTCTGCCTAACATACAAAGCTATGTCAAACCCAGAGCTGTTGGACATGATCCACTTAAAGAATTCCCAATCCCTCCGAGCTACACGCTCTAGGGACCTAAACCTTGTCACCACAATAAACAGAACATGCCGGAGGGATAGATTCCTGTCCCAGAGACTTCCCATACTCTGGAATAAACTACCTATCTATATCAATCACTCTTCAAGAAAAATCTTGATAATTGGATGGGGAATAGGAAATTCATCCCGGGGATCAAATCTGTGGCTCTGCTTGACAGTGGCACAGGAAAATAATTTTCTTGGGTGGCAAAAGCCAGAGTACCTTTCTGGCTGGGCTTGAATAGGCCCCAGGGTTGATAGCCTAGTACCTAGCTATGAACCTATGAACCTATGACAGAGCAGAGATGTGATCCAAAGCAGAGACAGTTGAGAGGCATGTCTTTAGGTGTTGGACAGCAGAGTATCACTGACATGTCAATATCACAGATCTAATACAAGCCTTCTGTTGTAATCCCTATTTCCCATACCTCCATCCTCCCATCTGCATCCCATTTTATGGGGAAATCTAGTACATATCTTGTAGACTGATGTATTCCTTTTTGAAGCATTCCTCTGCAAATGCTTTGCACATATGCTGTCTGTGCGAGTAAAACCACATACAGATCTGTTTCCCATAAGCAGATTCTTGCCTTTTGTAGGTCATGCTCATTAACAGGTAATTGCCTCTTCACCAATCTGTGGCTCTGAATTGCTAATATTTTTAGTCAGTATCTCATGACAGTGTGGTCATCTGACAGTTCACTGGCCAACATTGTGGGCTGTGGTCAATAAGGGGAGGGAGACATGTGAGTGTCACACTTTAAACCCATCAGAATGTGCATGCTAATGCAGTAGCTGCTATTCTATCAACTTATCATCTTTGTAGGGGCAAACTGTGAAACATGTCTCTATCTCTGGGCCTTTGCCCCACTTTATGTATGGTTGTGCCTGGATTACCTGTTATAGGGGGTTGGGAGGTATGGTCAATCTGTAGCAGCTACCTTAACATGCAGCTGTGTATGCTCCAGGCTGCAGCTGCTACTGCTGTGGCCTAGGACACATAGAGGGGAATGTGAACACTTTGGAGGTCAGCAAGCTACACATGTAACCATGGCAGCAGAGTCATCCCTATCATTACAGCAGAACCAGGGTGAGGGTACCCTTTACAGTCCAATCGAGGCATGTGTTTAACGTACATCTGTTATGTAATAGTGCCAATAGCAGAGTAGTAGGCGACATATAGTTAGGCTATACAAATATGTGCTGTGTGTCCCTACCTGTACATCTTTGACTTGCAAAACTGGGTAGCAGATAATTCAGTAGCAGTAAACTATGGTGATTACAACTGCATAACTCAGTCATTACTTGCTGTCTGCACAACAATGTAATCGAACTACAACACATTGGATTCAAACCCAGAACTGTGTGTGGCAAAATGTACTGTATGCAAGGCATTTAGCAGATTGAGCTACTGAGTCAGTGTTGCAGCAGGTGTATTTGCCAGATACATGTGCAGACGTACAGTCTGTGACATGTCTGCATCCATCAGTATATGCATGGCTTGCAAAGGCAGTTGTTCTGCAGCAGGGTCCCAGTTGAACATATGTACTGTGCCATTGATGCCTTAGCAGGTGTGTTTCAAGATGTTGCAGATAAAATAGGACATTCAACTGCTATCCCAAGCCTCAAGTACTGCCAGTATTATTTATTTGGCTGTCTACTGCTGTATTTTTGCATCAGAGTCCAAGGTACACTCCCATTTTTCCCATTAAGATTAATTTCAGTCTGTCAGTGGCAATCAGTATGTTTTGCTGGAGACACCTGTTTTAATTAAGATCTGTGTGGCATAGTGAGTTAGTGCAGTAGGCTATAGTTGACAGGGGACTGGGTTCAAAACATGGCAGAGGTGATTATTTTAAACTTGCGCCTAACACTGTGAGAAACTCATAAGATCATTAAAGCACATTAAAGCTCATTTAAGTGGATTTGAGCAATGCTGCATGTTGTGCCTCATTACAGCACTTCACTTAGTTCCGCGCAAACCCATGCTAAAAATGTATAAAGAAAAGAAAAAGGGGATGATAGGACAGTGGTGAAATGGGGGCAAGCAGGGGGAAAAACATAGTGAAATGCAGGTAGGGATGTGCAGGAAGGGTGTAGGAAAGAACCATAGCTTTCCATTTACTGTACAGCAACAGCTGTGCATTTTGACAGATTTTGTGGATGAATTTGGACTCTCAAACCCCAGAGAGTGGGGTGAGAACAACATAAATGTGTGTCAAGCCAACTGGGCCACAATAGTTGTGTCCAGTGGACATGTGTGCAAAATGGAGAGCTATGTACAGGGTGATTTTTTTTTGTGGGACAGGTGCCCATTTTTTTTAATAAGGAGAGAGTGGAATGTTGGGGAAAGGATATAGGTACATGTAGGGAGGTAAGTTCAGTAGGAGAGGATGCATTTGCAGACAGACAAAACAGCAGACAGGGGTGATGTGTGGCACATGAGGGGGATAAACTCCTTGGATGGGGGATGGTGTTGTGGAATCTGAGAAGCATGTGCCTCCAGATGGCAGGAGTATGACTGACATCCCCACCCATGGGCAGTTGACACTGCTCCTTCACTACATTGAAAGTGGCTGTGCTGGAGGCTGGGTGCCAGGGCCTGCCAGCTCCACCAGCTTGTCCACTGTTCCTTCAATCTGGTGCAGGCAATGTTCATAGGTCTTTTGAATGATCCTGTGCACCATGGCCAGTAGTTGATCTTGGATGACTACTGCCCCTTCACCACCAATCTTGGGGGGCTGGGGCCAGTCCCCTGAGGTGGTTCCACCCGAAGGTGGTATAGGGCCAGCAGAGGGGGCATCACCGGCCTGTATCCCAGATGTGCCAGGACCCAGTGCCATGGCTGGCTGAGGTAGAGTAGGTGGATCAGCAGGAACCAGCCTACCCTGTCATGCTGTGGCGATGGAAGTATAGCAATATGTATAGGTTAGTTATGAAAAAAACATTGTTAGTAATAGCATACTAGAACATTGGAAATAACCCCATTACATTTCAATGCATATTATGTGAAACACAAAAATGCATAACAGAACAGTCAGTATATTAACAGCATGTCAATAACAGTTACGGCATAAGGCCAACAGAATAGGTAATTCAACAAGATATGTTAATATGCGACAATTTTAATACATAACATAATAAAATACATGCCCAAAAATAAAGTTTAATGTAATAACATATGTTAATAGTAAACCATAACTAATGAATAACAATAATAATATATGAAGATAAGGGGTGGGGAAAGAGAGAAATACAGTCCATTAATACCATTATAGGCTATATAGTTGAAAACAGTACTGCTATCTACTCTACAGGTCTGTCCTTTCTTTATCTGGAAAAGTGCCCTATAGCTGCTGTAGCATGTACATACCTCTCAAGCTATCTGCATGGGACAGTATGGGCCAAGCAGTAACAACTGCAGGTACACAACTACACAGAACACTTGCACCTCAGGTGTACCTATATAACTACCAAGGTATACTGTGGGCAGATGTTGTGAAACTTTGCTATTTACATAATCGTGTCAATGATAAATCCGTGACAGAGGGATTATGCAGTAGTAAGTACATTACATGACAGCGTGACACTTGAGAGACATGTATGTGTACAGTACAGAGCAAAAAATATCATGCTTTGCTTGGCAGGCATGGGACTAGAACCCAATAGCAGTGACTGCAGAGGACATCTGCACTGAATGTATGAATTGACTGCAGCAACCTTTAATAACACTCCAGGCATACAGCCATACCAAAGATTACACAGTTTATTTCTTTTAGTTTGTTTTATTATTATTATACTTATTTCCTTTATTTTATGCTGTATTTCACATTCCTGGTAATGATTGTAACAGTCTGTGACATCTAAACACACAATTATTTACTCATAATATGAGCCACTGTACCAATTTACCTGTAGTTCCTGTGGAGAGAAAATCTGCAAGCATTACATGACTGATACTGCAATATTTAGTACTACATAGCACTGAATTTGAACCCTGGACTGTGTGTGGCAAAATGTACATCATACAGAGCATTTAGCAAAGTGAGCTACTGAGTCACTGTTGGTTACTAACTGACTGATATTTGCCCAGAGCTCACCTGGAACCAACATATGCCTGGTAATAGTAGTACAGTTTTATACTAGGCTACAGTGACAGTTGAACACACATGCATGAAATTCAAACATGACAGAGATACTAGTTAACCTATACATAGATACATAGAATGCAGGTGTACACAATATATTGTTAGTGTGTTGAATTATCTGTAAAGTCAACAAATAATATCATATTATGGCTTATTATTTGCAGTCTACAACTATTACACTGTTATGCCTGACTGCAGCACCATACCTCACAGCCTGAATGCATGTAGATGACATGCAATGGTAAAAACTAGACAATCCTGATGTACACAATTTACCTTGGTGTAATTGCTATTGGTGCATGTGTTTCTGCAGAATAGTTGTCATAATTCACTTCTTACAAAACAGCTCTGAATTTACACTTATTGCACAACAGGTTTTATTAGATACACTTTCATGCAGGTACTAGTGTTATTGCATGTATTTATTGCAGAACAGTTGGCATAATTGATTTCTTGCAAAACAGACCTAATTGTACATTTATTGCACAACAGACTTTATTAGAGATACCTTCATTAAGTTACCGGTATAGTTTCAAGTTTTTATTGAATAGCAGTTGTGATTATGCAGGTGCTGCAATACAGCTGTAATACCACACTTATTGCACTAGAAAGCTTATTGTAAGTACATTCTTACAGTTAATGCTTTACTTTTCCCTGCTTAGTGCACTACAGGTGTCAGTATTCACTTATTGCAGTACAGCTCTTAATCCACATTCATTGCAATACAATCTTTACTGTATATACCTAATTGCAGTTAATGCTTTACTCTTTCTTGCTTATTTGACTATAGTTAATATTATACAGCTATACTTAACCAAACTCATGGCGCAACCTGACCAAGTGTCTGACATGCACCTCAAGGTTGCAAGCCCTCTCCTCTGCAGCTGTTGGGAGAGAAGAACATCATTATGCATTCCAGTTTAGCAGACATTCAGATTAGATAGTAGTGGTACACAGGTAAAAGTACTTACATCCCCTGCCTGAAAGTTTTGGACTCAGGTGTCCAAGAGATCCCCCTTACATTTCTTCAGGTCATATTAGTGGTGAATACACTGCTCACCTGTCTGAAGGATACCAGTTGCACTGGTAAGGTTCCCTGCCAGCTGGTACCAGGCCTCCACCTTGCACTCCGAGCCCTGGTGACCTCCCTGCAGAAGCCAGCCTTTATGTTTTTTTTTACAAGAAGTCCAACCATGACCCTGGACTCCAGAATGCCGCAACTCTACACCTGAAAGCACAAACCTTCACCAACACCTGGCATAGAATCCTTCAGAGACAGAATTCCAATGGATTATGCTTGTATTCCCACATATTGGGCTTAATATAGCCTGTTTTCCTGCCCTTACATGCATTGGTCAACATTTAGAAATGTGGCACGTTGCTTAGTACCATGCAAACCAGCTCAGCTTAGCCAAGCAGTACTTAGCAGTGCTTCATTGTGCGCAAATCAACCAAGTAGAGTAAAGCAGTGCATAAACATTATCAGCCATTATTTTGTTTATGCAGTGCTTAGCAGATCTTAGCAGGTCTTAGCAGAGCTTAGCTGAGTGCAGCAGGCCAGTATTTATAAATAGTCTTCATAACTTATATTTCGAACAAAAATGCTTACTTGCCCTTCTATGTATTCAAACCCTGCATCTATTGCACTTAAGGCTGTAACTCTACTCATTTAGCTGTGTGGAATTTTGTTATAACTGTATATATACCTCTGAGCTACCTTTAAGCAGTGCTGAGCACTGCTCGGCACAGCGCAAACCTGCTCAGCTACACTTAAACTTGACCTTTAGATAAATAATTAAATACGTCTGTCTTCTATTTTTAGATGTCTGGCAGGTGTCTCAATACAATCTAGCAGTGCTCCTCTCCATGCTGTGCCATGCAAACATGCTTTTTAAAGAAATTAAAAAATAAATAAATCACATTGATACAATACAATTGGACAGTGCAGGGAGTTTGTTACTCAGCTGTGGACACAGTTAGCACCACACTCACTACACTGATTCAATAACAGTGTTCCACAGCTCTCCCTCAGCAATGCCCCATGATTAGTATGCATGGTATGCTGCCGAGAGGGAACCATATACATGGACATGGTAACATTCTATGTAGGTTCTACACTATGCCTACACTGATTTTATTAAATCTAGGGGATAGACATTTTCCTTAATTGTATAAATAAGATTTTTAGGGAGATATTTAAAAATTAATACAAATAAAATAGATCTGAAAAAAATAAATATGGATTCAGTACTATATGAAAGGTGGAAAGGAAAGTAAAAGTGAAATTGAAAACTGGGATAAAATATTTTTGTTGTGGTTGCTTTATATGTGTTATAGAAAAGGAGATGTGGAAGTGTATTATATAACAAAATTACAGAAAATAAAAATGTGTTGAAGGAAATAAAGGGGCGGTTATGGAGAAAGGTGGGGGAGGATGAATGATGTTTTTATTTTTTGAATAGGAAAATTGTATTGAGGTTATTTTGTGTTATTTTCCTATGATCTTTCAAAATTAGATTAGGTTAAATGAAGAAAGAAAGCTGTGAAGATGTAATTGTAAAGAATGCAAATAGTGTGTATGATGTGAAATTTTGTAATTAGTGTAAATACTGTGAATATTTGTATATAACATAAATAATATAAAGTAAATCGTGTGAAAGATGTAAACAAATAAAGGAACCCCTTCCCTTTTTTGATAAATGCCTTGGGATCTTTTACATCCAACTGAGCTACCACTAACTCAGACAGACAGAGCCTGAGTTTAATGTCTCAGTCAGTTAATGGAAACAGGATGTCACCCATTTCAGAGGGGAAGATTGCAAAAGAGACCACATGGTGATGGGGATGTTAGAAAATGTGGTGGAGAAGAAGAATTTCAGTATTATGTACGGAAGAGAAAGGACAGAGGCAAAACAAGAAATTGGATAATTTATTTATTATATCTATTTTACATTTGTTTACCAGGAACACTGTTGTGGCAGGATAGGTAGCTTACATCCTTCTAAGTTGGGAGTTGCTGATTGAAGGCTTAGTGTTTGTTATTCTAAAAGTGTATTAGTTCTGGTTTAAGCACTTGGGCTTTGGGCCAGTTATTTTACATTAAGAAGGTGTGGTCTGCACTCTTGTGGGAGGAGAGGGTAGATTCTGCCCTTCTGAGCTGGGAGTTTCTGGTCAAAGACTTATTGTGCCTGCTAATTTGTACTGGTTCTTTCTGAAATTGGTACACCTTGTTTGCTATAGTATAGACTAAATTCAGACCTGCTGAATCTAGCTTTGTTTGTATAACTTGAGCACTAATCCAGACCATCTTTTTTTGGAGAAGGTTCCCCTGCACCCTAGTGGCAGGAGTGTGCAGTTAGAACTTGTCTGATCGAAGACTGCAGGAACGGGGCTCGGTTTTTAGCTTTTTATTGGTTTATTGGTTAATTTGTTTAAATCAGTTTGCTCATTTGCTACTGTTATATTAAAAATATATATATATATATACATATATATATATATATATATATATATATATATATATATATACATATACATATATACTATATACTATTTATATTTATATATATATATATACATATATATATATATATCTATATATATATATATACATATATACATATATATATATACACACACACACACACACATACACTTTATGCATCGCCACTTAGCTAGGGTTAAACTATTCCCAGCACCAAAAAGTCTGCTCTTCAAATTTTCCCTTAGAACTAGACAGTTTTTTTTAGTTTTAGCACTAAAATCTGTTTCTTTAAACTCAGCACTTGTTCAGAACTTGTTGAAAGCACTAAATAAGCTACAAATTACTACAGCACTCAATTTCCTCACTTGTCTAGAGGAAAATAGTTTTTAGTACTTAATAAATAAGCACCTATCCAGGCATGTCTAAGGGTCAGCTCCCAGTGTTTTCTACTGTCTATCTGATGAATCTGGCCTTCTTGGGGCAATGCAGCAATTCCCTCACGTACACAGACAACCTTCTCCTCCTACCACCCAACACTACAACCTGTGAGAGATGCACTTATATAGCCAAACTGGAAGCAAATCTCTCTTCAGCCAAGACTGGTCTAGACAGTCAAGAGGAAGAAGGTAAACACTTGCACCACACCACACTCATCACACAGTCCCTCAAAGCATACACCACCAAAACACACACATAGAAACACAAAACACACACCTACATTCATGGAGGCCCTCAATAAAAATCTGCTCAAGCAGCAGAGACCTCCAAACAGAAACGCAAGCAACCTCCACCCCCAACACAAACCAAATGACACATAGCTCACAAACACAGTGTGCCACTCAAAAACAGCCCATAAGGCATAACAACATATCCAACACACTAGTCATAGGCGACTCTATAGTCAGGCACACTGATGTTCCATTCACCAGACTAAACAAGGAGAAAGTTACTGTCAGCTGCCTGTCGGGTGCCAGGATCCACCACATAATGCACACACTCAGGTCACTCCACAACAAGTATAAATATGACTCTGTCATTGTCCATGTTGGTGTGAATGACCTGAGACGTACCTCCCTGGACTACATGAAAAGAGACATGGTGGAGCTCTCCAATCTTGTAGCTCAGGCAGGTATGACCCTAGCCCTGAGTATCATCCTGCCATCACTCAGAATAATACCACAGTACAAGGACAAAATGATTGACTTCAACTATTGACTAAGCTTCTGGTGTCAATCTAAGGGGATCCAGTATCTGTCTGCCTGAGATGACATGATCGACAGACCATGATGCTTTGCCAGAAAAGGCCTGTACCCGTTGCCCTTGGGATTCCGGATACTGGCTAATGCTCTTACCACCCCTATAGTGCCTATTTTAGGCAAGATTCAAATGACAACTTCACCACCTTAACAGGTACAAGCAAGCAAAATCTGAGGGTAATGATACTCAATGCTAGAAGTCTAAACCTCAAAATGCATTCACTCGAGGCACTCCTTAAAATGGAGAACATCGACATCTGTGCAGTGACAGAGACCTAGTACAAGGCTCCATAGAGCACCGCTGCATTACCAGGCTATAATTCATACCATAGCTTTCGGCCACTTAACCTGAACCGAAACACTAAAGGCGGAGGCATGTCCATATTCATTAAGGATATCCATACCTCCAGGCTAGTTGCTCAGCATAATGCAGCCGAGATAATCCAAGTGCAACTAACTCTGGGCAAGACCACAATCCAAACTGTAACTTGTTACAGATCCCCTACCATACCCCAGGATTTCCACTCCACATTTCTTGATACACTGGAAAATATTAGGGTACAACCCAAAATCCTAATAATGGGTGATTTCAACTACCTCACCATTAACTTGGAAAACTACTCATGTACCAAATCTTTTGGTCAACATTTTCTGGAATTCATAAACTCCAATGCCTTGGATCAACTTATCCACACCCCCACTAGGGGCAGCAATATCCTAGACCTGGTCATTACCAACATGGGTGACCGGTGTTCCACACCAGAGGTCAATTCCTCATTGGGAAGATCACCCTAGACATCCACATCCTGCCCCCACCCCCCATTAGGGAAACCACTGTAAAAAATTTCTCCAAAGCCAACTTCACGCTTCTTAAGACAGAAGTGGCAAACTTCACAACACCCATGCAGATGGACAATAGAGGTACGATTGCTGAATCCTACACAAATGCACTTTATAAGCACTTACACGAATGCATGGATCATGCAATCCCTAACAGAACCAAAATGCTATTCTCCAAAAAAAAAAAAAGAAGCCAATCTGGTGGTCCCCTGCCATAAACAAAGTCTACAACAGAAGAAAGAAACTGTTGCAAAAAAGAGTAAAATCCCATGATTGGAGGAACTACGTGGTCAGCCTCAGTAAGAAGCTGAAATCTCTCATAAAATCCTCCAAAGCTAGTTACGAAAACAAAATCGCCACAGATTCTAAACACAACCACAAAGCATTCTATAGCTATGTCAAGAATCTCAATCACAGCACTCAGATCTGCTCTGAGTTACAGCATAATGGCACTAAATATACAGAACCAACTGATATTGCCAACATCCTGGCAGATAGGTTCAGTGCTAACTTTACCCCCCTCTCACCCCCTATAGGGCCCATCTCTATACTGGAAGAATGCAAAGTTCCTGTAATCACAGCTGCACAGGTAAAAACCACACTCTCCAAAGCCAAGAATACAGCATCCATGGGACTGGACAACATCCCAGGCTGCATTCTACATGAACTGCAGAATGAACTGGCACCCCACCTAAGCATCATGTTCAATAATAGCCTCACCTCAGGCTTTGTGCTCACTGAATGGTGCACAGCAACAGTTATCCCACTCCACAAATGGGAGCCATCACGAACCCCGGGTACTACCGCCCCATTAGCCTAACGAGCCTGGTCTGCAAGGCCATGGAATGTATCGTCATGGATCTTATACACAAAGACATTGGTAATCTCCAAACTCTGGACCCCACCAAGTTCGGGTTTGTAAAAGGCAGATCATGTCTCATAAACCTGAAAGACTTCTTTGAAGCAGTCACAAAAGCCATATACGAGGGTAAGGGGGTTTACACAACCTATCTATATCTCGTCAATAAATAAATAAATAAATAAATAGAACATGCTGGATTTATAGATTCCTGTCCCAGAGACTTCCCATACTCTGGAAAAAAACTACCTATCTATATCAAACAAAGCTCTCATTAGCACTCTTCAAGAAAAAATCTGGATGATAGGAAATTCACCCCAGGGATCACCTCTGTGGCTCTGCTTGACAAGAGCACAGAAAAATCATTTTCTTGGGTGGCGAAAGCCAGGGTACCTTTTTGACTAGGCTTATATAGGCCCTAGGGCCAATAGCCTAGTACCTGCCTATGAACCTATGAATGTCTGACTGGGCCAAGAGCCCATTTACAGTGGAAGCCTGGGGAGAAAAGCTCCATTACACTGAAACAGTTTACAGTGAAAAGTATTAACTAACATGATGTAATATATGTAAGGTTTCAATTAGAAAGACAAACAACAGAGCAAACAAAAATACATGGGAGATAAAGTTTCCAGACTGGGGAATGTGAAGCAAGCATAATTTTTTGAATGGCACAGGACAGGTGGAAATGGTGGTGGAGACAAGAGCCGATGGACAGCTACAGAGTGCTAGCAGCAATACTTGGATAGACTTAATTAATCATCACACTTCTGCTTGTGTAAATTTGCATGCATCTGTGTTATCATCAATCCAGGACTATATCACATTGCACAAAGTGGGTAGTCAGTAACAATGGCTAAAAAAGTCCTGGGCAGCATAACCACGGAGTTAAAGGATGTAGAAGTTTTTTTTTCTTTTCTTTTTTTTACCATGTGAGATAACACTGAAATAAACATTTTTGGAGTCCATTTCTTGATAAACATCAAGAGGATTATATCCAGCCAGATGGCCACCTTAAGTCCTTTAATAAGTAAATCACAAAAAAAACCAGAAGAGAAATTAGACTATGACAAGGGTACATAGATTACTTAGTGGAAGAAGAATTTTGAATTTGGACAGACTAGATGAAAACAATAGGATGAAGGAAATAAAGATAAAGAACTGACATGAACATGTGCCTTAACATGAAAATATGATAAGGCTGTGGATGTTGTCTGACAGTATGGCACAAACATTTAAAGCTGTAACCTATTAATGACTTTTATCCTGTAGCCTTAGGCTCAGTTGTCTTGGTTTCCTTTTGTATATTGTGTGACTTTGATCAAGTAATTTCATATTCAGTTATTGATTATCCTGGTCAACGACAAATTAGACAGGAGTAAGAAATAAAATAATATTTATTTAAGACATTTAGAACTTCTTCCTGAAGTTTGATTACCACATATGTAGCAACATATTTGTAGTGCAAGGGGGCACAGATCCTTGCATGGAAAGTGTTGAGGCTTTCCAGATCCGATGTATGGCACTTTTCAATAGAAGTCCATTCAATGTATTGAATAAACCCTATCCACCTCATTCAAATACAACAATAATGCCAGGATACCCTTGAAACAAGGTACTTGTCCCTAACATCTTATCTGACTAACAAATGATTAAATAAGTTCAAATATATTTTTTCACCAAAAAGAGAACTACATTATAGAACGTCAGAGTAAAAATAGGAAGAGGAAAAAACTGAGGAGAGTTTAACTAAAATGGAAGGCTTGGATAAACATAATACATCAGTAGTCTTATGCCAACTAGCATGTCATGCTTGAATGTACATAATGTTGCTGTTGCCAACCCTAAATATATTCAGTAGGATGCTTGATGAGAGAATTATTCTACCTACATCACCTATACAGAGCCAGTAATCACAATATCAATACCATTCTTGATGGTCTATCCTAGTAGCTATGTCCTAAGTAATGGTCCTAGCCCCCATTAATGTTTTCCCAGTCAGTGAGAGTATATATAAATGTGTGTGTGTGTGTGTGTGTGTGTGTGTGTGTGTGTGTGTGTGTGTGTGTGTGTGTGTGTGTGTGTGTGTGTGTGTGTGTGTGTGTGTGTGTGTGTGTGTGTGTGTGTGAGAGTGTGGTGTCTGGTGTTATATCATCTGACATTTTATCCATAACCTATCACTTTCAAATGTACCACAGTGGTATGGATATCCAGTATTCCAATGCTTTCCAGCTTAGAAATGCTCTCCCAAATATAAACTATTCTGCGTTATTGCCCACACACCCAGAAATTTATATTCTCCAGATAACTGACACTATCAGATGGGTACAATAGTCTTCAGTATCTTAATTTTTTACTGCAATGTTGAGTGGTAGCAAAAAGGATTTTCATTCCACTGTACCCTTTCTATGAAAAAATAAATTAAAAAAAATTCTCAAATGTATTGCTGTCATAGATGAAAAACTATTTAGATGGAGAGAATACCCATCTCACTATTTCTCTGTGGGTAGAAAGTCAGTTATTGTACAGCACTGTTTTTACATAAGTTTTACAACTGGGTAGGTGACATGGTTAGGAGCAACAGTGAGGGAACATTTATTATGATTTAAGAAACAATTAGAATTGTTATGCTACGATTAAATACCTTGTTATATGAAACAAACATTTTCTGTTTTCATAACAGATAGATACAGAAGGTAGGATGTCACTGCATAATACCAGCAAATGACTGGAATGCAATTCCAGGTCCATAGTTAGTTAGAAAGAACCACTGATGCAGGCACCTTGAAAAGGTTCTCCTTTCATTTACTAGAATAGAATTAAAAATATATATCAATATACAAGATTCACTGAGTGGTCTGGTTGCTGTTTTGGTGAGAACCTCTTCAAAGTCCTTGTGCAGTTAGTTGCCTGTTGCATCCAAATGCTGCAGGCTCTATCCAGGGTATGTAGCAAGAGAAGGCTATAATAAGTATACCCATCAACATCTCGCTTAATATTACTTCTCAGGAAGCAGCTTGGGAATAACAGTGCTTTTTTTCTTTCTGCCATTTTAATTTCTCCAAGTCTTTTGGGTTTCTAATAACATGACGGGAATGGACCTCATTCCTAAGTCAAAGTACGATTAAAGTTCATGAAATTAGTATTGTTTCACTCTTTGATGTTAGCCAAAAGTGCTCTTTGCAGCACCAGCAATATGTCCAGTAATGACTCCTTCTGCAATTCGTACGGTGTTACATGAATTGGTAACATATCTAAATGTTGTGTCTTTCGGCTTATCCCGGTTAGGGGTCGCCACAGCGGAACTCCGGTCTGCTAATGTTTGGTAGTGGATTTTTACGTGCCGAGTTACCAGCCCTGACGCACAACCTTCAATGAAGGCACCCCCATTCATGCATGCCTCCACACAGAAGACGTTCTAGCTGAGAATCGAATGCGACAACGTCTTGCTGTGAGGCAACAATGTTACCGCAGCACCACTACCGCGGGTCATAACATATCTAAATACGACTGTAAATTCTTTTTATAAGACCAGTTGCTCCTACTACTACTGGAACTGTCTGGGTATCTTTCTTCCACATGGCTCTCATTTCTACCTGCAGATTGAGGTATTTTATGACTTTGTGTCTCTCTGTAAGCAAGATACTGTAATCACTAGGTGTGTCACTTTCAAAGATCAATGCTACTTTTGTCTTCTTTTCTTGGACACTATATCTGGTTTTCTAGCATCTATCTTTTGAACTGTTGGTATTGGGTGATCCCATGTGATGTAAACGTCATCATTTTCTATGATTCTCTGTGGCTCATGTTTCCAGTGCTTTTCAGCCACTTCTATACCATAATGTTTGCACAATCTCCAGTGCAACAATCTCGCCACATTATTATGTCTTTCAGTATACAGTCCCTCTGCCATAAGAGAGTCACAACCAGCAATAAGGTGTGTGACTGTTTCCAATTCGGTTCCACAAAACCTACATATATCTGTTTCTTCCACATGTTCAATGGATTTAGTAAACCAACGTGTACATAGCCCATTATCTTGGGCTGCCAGTATTAACCTTTCTTTACTTGATGAAAATTCATCTCTCCTTAACCATTCCTGCGTTTGTTCTTGAACAAGCATGAGGCTCTTCCAGAAGTTTTCTATACTTGCAACTATATTTATGTTTTTTCCACATTTCATGTCTTCTCATCTGATCCTTCACCTTATATACTTTCTTTTGTCTTTTAGCACATTCAATTGCTGCCTGATTTTTATCCACTTCTAGTTTGATTTCCATTCCTGCTTCACGTCGATATGCTTCTGCTAAATTAAGCTGTGATGTCATCTTAGATTTATTCTCCTCATGTTTCAAAACTTTCGCCAAATTTGGATCTTGTGAGGTCAGTAGATATGTGTGGAGTTCCACGATTGCAGATCTATACATGTAATCAATTTCTAGGAGGCCCATCCCTCCTTCAGAATGGGGAATATATAATCTTGGTATATACTCATTTTTATAAATCATTTGGTGAGCATGAAGCATCCTTCTATTTTTAATATCCAATCTATCCAACACTTTTTGGGGACAGTCAATCACTCCAAAACTATAAGTTAGGTCAGGAAGAGCAAACTGATTTATAGCTTGGATCTTCTTCCTAGGTGTCAATGCTGTTTTCAGGATTAATTTAAGTCTTCTAAAGTACTCCTTACTAAGTTTTATTCGCATTTGTTCATGTTTTATTGCTGATCCTTCATCATTTCCCAAGTATTTATACACCCCCTCTTGCTCAAGTTCTTTTATATCACATTCTTCCCACAAACTGATGTTTTCCTGGTGCTGCAATTTTCCTTTTTTAAAGGTTGCTTTTGCACATTTATCAAGACCAAATGACATTCCAATATCATCTGAAAAAGTTTTGACAACCTGTAGCTGTACTTTCAATTCCCCATCTGATGAGCTATACAATTTTAAATAATCAACAAAGAGAAGATGAGAAGTTATTATACTTTGTTGTTTTCTAGAAGCCAAATTATAGCCATGACCTAAGCTGTTAATTAAACAGCTTAATGGATTAATGGCAAGGCAAAATAGCAACGGTGGCAGGGAGTCTGGTGAGTGATGGAGCTAATGATCATTGATTCCTAGTTGCATGCAGCTGTGTTGAGACCAGAATTATTTCCACTTACAGACAAATAGCACCTCCAGTAATCAACTCCAAACTTAACAGATGCTACTCCCCTTCAGCCCACCCTAGTAAACACCTGGAACCCTGGATTTGCACTTTCTGGTCATCTCTGTAGCCATCTGGTTAAAATGGGCATTCTAAGACAATGTAGCAATTGTCTTAAGTTTATTGACAACCACTTAAGTTGCTACTTAAACAAGCAGACACAGTGTTGGAGAGATGCAGTTGTTTAATGCTATAGGAGACAAAACTCTGTCATAAAGACAATACAAATAACAATCACGTTATCAGTACCACACATCACACTAAATCTATCACACACAGCTCAGACTAAACACATAGACTTGCATATGCCAAGGCTCTTAAAAGTAACCTATCTAAACCAAAAAGGGTTCCAAATGTAACCTAATAAACAAGTAACTTCAGCAACATGGGCCACATGCCACCTTAAACACACATCTAAGAGTCACAGTGTGTCGATTCAAAAGCCAATATGGCAAACATCCACACAATCTAGCATTCTAGTCACAGGTGACTCAGACAGATATGCACCACCCACCAGCCTGTGCAAGGAGAGGGTCACAGTCAGATGCCTATCAGGTGCAAGGATTCACCACATCACGAAGGATGTCATGTTTTTGCACCAAAAATACACATATGATATAGTCACTATACATGCAGGTGTGAATTGAGATGTACTTCCCTGGACTATATGAAGAGAGATGTAATGGTACTCTCAGAATATGTGTCTTAGGTAAGTATGAACCTTGCTTTGAGCACATTTTTACCATCACCAAGAATGATGTCAACATACAAACAAAAGATTATTGACTTCAGCAATTGGCTTCCCTTCTGATCATTCAAAGGGGGTCTAATATAGATAAGACTGGGAGGAAATGGCTTACAGTACTAACTGTTTTGTCAGGGATAGTCTATACCTATGCCCCCAAGTCTTTCCTATATTGGCTAAAACCTTGTACACTCCATAGTGCATTTTTTGACAACATCCATCCTCAAAAGCTTCCCACATAGCAAAATAGAATTTGGATAACAAGGATATTGCTGTTCAAGGCTAAGAGACTTAATGAAAAAATGCACTCCGTGCAACCGCTCCTTAGCCTGGAAAACATCAATATATAATTTTTTGCAGAGACCTAGTTCAAGGTCAGTGAGTGCACCCCATCAGTGCAGTATTTAAATGAGCACAACATACTTAGGCCCATCACAATAGATGAAGGCAATAAAGAAGGTGATATATCTATACTGGTAAGAAGACAATTCACTTCCTGACTAGCTAGACAAGATAATGATCTGGAAATCTCCCACATTTAACTTGCCATTAACAAGGTCCCTTATCACATCATGGCTAAATGTAGTCTCCGCTACATTCCCTTCAGCCCATAACTCCTACAAAATTATTATCAAGTCCCTCTGCATTAAGCCAAACAGCTAGGAGACTTCAACAACACCTCCATTAACTGGGAGATGTATACATCCCCTAACATCTATACCCAGAGATTTCTTGACTTCATCAATATAAACTCACTGGCCAGTTAGTCCATACTCCAAACAGAGGCAATAAAATCCTGGACTTGGCCCTCACCAGTATGGGTAGCTCTGTTACCTATCAATTATAACTTCCTCCATGGTGAAATAAGACCACAAATCAGTCATATTCACCTTAAGACTGAACTGGAAATACCCCCCAACACCTAAATATCCAAAGAGTATGACAAGGCTAATCTACTGAAACTGAGTGATGACCTGACTACATTTAATACCCCCACCAACTCAAGGACCCCATTGCTTAAGCAGAATCCTTTACTGCCAGGGAAGTAAATACTGTGGGAAGAAATAGCCAGGGAATTGTTATGGCTAGGCTTGTATAGGGCCTAGGGCCGATAGCCTAGTACCAACCTACAAATCTATGAACCTATGGGAACAGCTGCATAGATGCAGCTGTCACCTTCTGAAGTAAATACAGTGTGAAATTTAAAAATAAGCCCTATGATGGAACTCAACATGCAACTCAGGTAGACTTCCTGCTAGTAAGGAAAAGGCACTGGGATAGAATTCATGATTACAAAGTCATCCCCAGTGAAACAGTTGGCTCACAGCATAAACCATCAGTTGCCACAATCAGCTGCAAGCACTGGTCAGAGAAGGCTCTAAGGTCAACAGAGACCAGGCTGAAGACCTGGAAGTTGACTGGAGAGAAAGTACAGCAGTTCAAGGAATTACTCAGGGCTCTAGCACCCCAAGAAGAGGAGGAAATAGGTGGAGTTGAAGAAGTGTGGCAGCACCTAAAAACAGCACATGTTAGGATTACAGAAAAGATATGTGGCCGAGCCAGGTGTTGAAATAAGGTACATAAGGAAAGCTGGTGGTGGAATGCATAAATCCAGGAAGTCATCAAAAGCAAGAAGGAGTGCAGGAAGAAGTGGAAGCATACCTCTCAGCCATACTGAATCTCTCGGTTTTCCTCGGTTTTTGAGGTCCAAATAATAGGGTGCCATGATTCCCGAGTGGCACCCCTTAATTTTTGAATTTCCCGTTTTTTTTGTTTTTTTTTTCTGGACTGACGTCACCACGCGGATCTGTGCACAGTGACATCAGTATCATTCAGCCTGTTGGAATTCAGCTGAGTGCTCTGAGTTAACAAGAGGGGCTAGATAGACAATGAGAAACCTGAACTGAGCTGCTGTGCTCCTACAGTTATAGACCAGTGAAGCCTGAACACTGAGCTACACCCTTCCAGGTAAAGAAGACGATAGACTGACAGCTGCTACTTTTATTTTCTGTAGAATATGTTTAGGGTTTTATGTGAACTGAAGTCTGCTTAGGTGCTTTTCTGTAGATGCTTATGTGCTGCCAGCCTGCCATTTGAATTGCGTCCGTTTAGGATTTTATGTGAACTGAAATCCACTTAGGTGCTTTTAAAATTTTCTGTACACCCACTTAGAATTTTATGGTGGACTGTGAAGAACGCGCACAAATTTGAATTGCTTGCATCCAGTGTGTGTGTGTGTGTGTGTGTGTGTGTGTGTAGAAGCCTGAACACAGAGCTACACTTCCAGGTAAAGAAGGCTGACTGAGCTGTTACATTTATTTTCTGTACAGTTACAGTATGCTTAGGATTTTATGTGAACTGAAAAAGTTAGCTTAGGGGGTTTTCTGCACAGTATGTTTAGAATTTTATGTGAACTGAAGTCTGCTTAGGTGTTTTTCTGTACACCCGCTTAGGATTTTTTTTTTGGTGAACTGTGAAGAATGCTCACAATTTGAAGTGTGTGTGTGTCTGTGTAAAATGCCCCAGATAGATATACCTGCTAGTTAGGGTTACTCAGGCTCAAACCCTTTACCTTAGGTACAGGGAGCAAGAGCTTGAGTTCCCTCCCCATACCACCACTTCTGATTGAAGGAGTCATTGCTCTGAACTGTACAACTTTTTACATAATGTCTGGAATATGTTGGGCTCATACTTTTGCTCTGTTCCTCTTAAAATTTGTTGCAGCAGTAGTGTTGTTGCCTAACAGTAAGAGGTTCTCTCTGGTTCTATTCTTGGCTGATGTGCTTTCTGTGTGGAGAAGTTATAGCTCTCAACTGTACAAATGTTCACATAATGTCTGGAATGTGTTTGGCTCATACTTCTGGTCTGTTCCTCTTAAAATTTGGATGGTGTAGTGGTAGTGTTGTTGCCTCACAGTAAGATGTTCTCTGGTTTGATTCTTGGCTGAAGTGCAGCAAATGCCTTCTGTGTGGACTGTGGAAGAGTTATTGCTCTCAACTGTACAAATTTTCACATAATGTCTTTAATGTGTTTGGCTCATACTTTTGGTCTGTTCCTCTTAAAATTTGGATGGTGCATCAGTAGTGTTGTTGCTACACAGTAAGAGGTTCTCTGGTTCAATTCTTGGCAGAAGTGCCTTCTGTGTAGTCAGCATGTCCTCCCTGTCTTTGTGTGGGTTTCCCCTGGGTGCTTCGGTTTTCTCACACAATACAAAGATATGCATCTAGAGCATTTCTCCCCAGGCCTCTGCTGAAAATTAGCTTTGTTCCAAGTCAGACTTTCCCAGTAAACAAATGTTAAAAACATACATTTTATTTTATTCTGGCAAATCAATAAGAACTGAATTCACTAAATAATGATAGCCATTTAAGTTTGTCCTCCTATCTTTTAGGAAACACATGGTAACACATTTTATTCTGGCAACTTTCTAAGACTATAGAAGCAATGTTTAAAATGTGCCCCCGGGACTTCCCCTCAATATATTTTGTTTTTTCCTGATTTCTTGTGCTGCACAGTTCTTCAGGGAACGAGAAGTTTAGTGCTGCTTATAGGTTCATAGGTTCATTGGTAGGTACTAGGCTATTGGCCCTAGGGCCTATACAAGTCTAGTGAAAAAGGTACCCAAGAAAATTATTTTCCTGTACCCCTGTCAAGCAGAACCACAGAAGTGATCCCCGGGGTGAATTTCTCATTACCCATCCAGTCATCAAGATTTTTCTTGAAAAGTGCTAATGAGGAGCTCTGTTTGACATAGATAGGTAGTCTGTTCCAGAGTATGGGAAGTCTCTGGGACAGGAATCTATCCCTCCAGCATGTTCTGTTTTTTGTGGTGACAAGGTTTAGGTCCCTAGAGCATGTAGCTCGGAGGGATTGGGATTTCTTTAAGTGGAGCATGTGCAACAGCTCTGGGTTTGACATAGCTTTGTATGTTAGGCAGAGATCGCCTCTGAGTAGGCGATATGCAATGGAGTAAAGCTGGAGTTTTTTGAGTCAGTCTGCGTAGGGCATCTGTTTGAGGCCAGTAATCCTCTTTGTGAGGTATTTCTGTGGCCTTTCCAGTTGTTGTACATGTCTTCTGAGGTACAAACCAAAATAGGTGTTGTACTCTATAATGGGTCGAATGAGTGATGAGTAGAGGGGAATGATGACCTCATTTTTCTGGATGAGAAACCTTTTGTGATGAGGTGTGCCATGTAGAAGGATTTCCTGACCACTGTGGCAATGTGATTATCAAACGAGAGACTACTGTCCACCTGTGTCGCAAGGTCTCTTATCACACTTTCAGTGTTAAGTAGACTACTGCCTATGTGGTAGTTTATGGGTACAGAGTTCTTACCAAAGGGGATGACTATGCACTTTTTGGCATTGCGCTTGAGACCATGTCTTTGACACCAGGCATCTGTCTCAGTGAGGCCCTTTTGTAGGATGTCCACATCATTAGGAGTTTTGATTATGGCTCCTAGTTTGCAGTCATCTGTGAATTTAGTTAGCCAAAGCCCTTCTGTGTTAGCCTGTACTTCAGAGAAGTAGATACCAAACATGAGAGGACCCAGGACTGAACAATGTGGTACTCCACTTGTCACTGGTCTGAAGTCTGATTTGGAGTCTGCTACTTTGACAGTGTGGGTTCTGTCAGTAAGTCAGTTGGCAACCCATCTTGTGACATAGGGATTTAATACCGAATTTAGTGAGTTTATCTATAATTCCAGAGTGGGGGATGGTGTTGAACACCTTGGCGAGATCTAGATAGGCTGTGTGAACCACCTTACCCTCATCTATGGCTTTGGTGACTGCTTCAAAGAAGTCTATCAGGCTTAGAAGACATGATCTGCCTTTTACAAACCCGAACTGTGTGGGGTCCAGAGTTTGGAGATCTCCAATGTCTTCGTTTATGAGTTCCATGATGATACGTTCCATGGCCTTGCAGACTAAGCCCGTCAGGCTAATGGAGCAGTAGTTCCCGGAGTCTGTTGTGGCTCCCCCTTTGTGGAGAGGGATAACTGTCGAGGTGCACCATTCAATGGGCAAAGTCTACTTGCATTGCTAGTAGCACAACAGAAAATATACTTGATTTTGCTGTAGAAGGCTGTGGGTTCACTGCAGTCCTTTGGCAGAGATGCCTATTAACTATGAACCTGTTATCAGTTTGCCATCCATTCCCTGTTGAAATATTACTAGCTAAGCTTATCATTTTATTAATGTAACATAGGCAATTTATTCTTCAAGTGCAACAGGTCCTTTACTTGCAGATGAAACAATGAAATATAAAGTTATTTGCTAGCAGCAACATAGTTACAGATCTCTTTAACATGGAATTTAGATTACTTTTACTTCTGCAGAGATTGTGCATATTTACTGATACTGGTGGATTATAGAAGTTGGGTAGACTTTTGTGATGGAAATGTTCTGAATTGTGCAGTTTTGTCATTATTGGTTCATGCATTTTGTTTCATTGCTTACTGGAAAAATGTTCAAACAAATTTAAAATGCGCTTTAACAAGTGTGCTGTATTACACAAAGAATATAATTTAATAAAGTCAGGAAGGTGTATCACAGAAGACATGTATGTTTCTTGTTTTGTGTGCAAGGGACCTATAATTTGAAAACAGCCCAAAGGTAATCTTTATCCACCACTGGCCAGATGCATTTTGTTTGGGTTTCAGTGCCATTTCAATGAATGTGAGTTTCAAGGGCAGAGAGGTTTTAATGCTAAGTCTATTTTCATTGTGAGACTGCAGTGCTTTGTTTAGCAGATGTTTATTAGTGTTTGTGCTATATGCAAAAAATCCAAATAATCTTTGTAGAAGTAAAGCAGTATGCACATTAGTGTTTATGGTAAATGGGGCGAAATAGCCAGGTAATGGGACATTGGAATGGCTTTGGGGGGACTCTGGAGCCATATTTTGGATGTCTGTTCTTCAGTTTGCATTTGAAAGTTGGTATCCCAAAATTCCATTGGTGTGGGCGGGGTTACATACTTATGTACCCAAAGTTTATGTTAAACGTACAGATTTGTACCTATTTTCCTGGGCCTTTGTCCATATTTTTGATGTTTTCAGGTTGAGGGGTATGAGTGGGAGATAGAAAAGACTGACCAGGCTAGGAAGGACTACTGGTTGACTAACAAATAAGCTAAGAAAGAAGTTGCAATAGCAAAGAATAGGATATCGGAGGCACTCTACCAACTTCTGGAAAGTGACTCAGTAAGGGGCACAAAGAAACTATATCAGGTTGCAAGGCAAAGACAGAAAGTTAAAGATGATAGACACCATTCATAAGGGATGCCAACAACAACCTGCTCACCAGTCCACAGGATATCAAAGGCAGATGGAAGGAGTATTTCCAGCAACTTCTGAATGAAGAAAATGCCACAGAAGTTGTACTGCCCCAGAAACAGCTTATGATGAGAGAAGAAGAGGAGCCCATCTTAGAAGAAGTAAGAACAGCACTAAGGAAGATGAAGTCAGGGAAAGCAGCAGGCTCAGATGAGGTCATAGCAGATATGATAAAGATGCTGGGTGAGATAGGGGAGAAATGGCTCCTGAGGGTACTAAATGCAGTGTGGAGAGAAAGGTGTATCCCAGATGACTGGAGAATAAGCATAGCCATGCCAGTGTACAAGAACAAAGGGGACATCCACAACTGTGGGCAGTACAAAGAGACATCCACAACTGTGGACAGTACAGAGGCCTCAAACTCCTACCACATTGCAGGAACGTTCTGGAGAGGGTGACTGATAAATGGATATGCAGAGTAGTAGAATGTAAGATGGGAGATGAGCAGTTCGGATTCAAATCAGGATGCATCACAATTGACTTGATATTTGCATTGAGACAGATACTTCAGAAGAAGCTAGAAATGAGGAGAGAGTCCAACTGGGCTTTCCTAGACTTGGAGAAAGCATATGACAAGGTCCGAGAAAGTTGATCTGGGCAGTACTGCAGTGGTTTGAAGTCCCAGAAACATTGGTAGAATTAGTGCAGGGTATGTACAAGGGCAAAGTGACTCAAGTACGAACAGTGTTTAGCCTCACAGAGGGATTCCCAGTGTGAGTGGGTGCACACCAGAGTTCAGCTTTGAGCCCAACTGCTGTTCATACTGGTGATGGACTACATTAGCAAACAGGTTAGAGGGGACAGATCAACAAAGCTGCTGTATGCAGACAATGTGGCAGTACAGACAGACTCTGAGCTAGACCTTCAGCAAAGGATAAGAGAATGGAATGCAAATCTGAAGGCACATGGGATGAAACTAAGCTCAGATAAGATGGCGGTAAAGGCAGCAGATCTGGGAATCACAAGAAACTGAGAATAGAGACAGAGGGGAAGATAGTGGAACAGTTAAACAGCTTCAAGGATCTGGGAGGAGTGTTTTACGATAAGGGTAGTCTGAATGAAGAGGTTAAAGCTACAATCAGAGGGGCTGCAGTCAACTGGCATAGAGTATCAGGGGTAGTCTATGGCAGAAGAATCCCAAAGGATCTATAAAGTAAGGTATACAAGACAGTGGTGCGACCAATTCTACTGTATGGTACAGAAACCTGGGCAGTAAAGGCAGAACAGTTGAAGAAGCTAGAGGTGATGGAAATGAAGTCCCTGAGAATGGTGGTAGGATGCACAGTGTGGGACAGACAAAGAAATGAGGACATAAGAGTAGAAGCCAAAGTATCTCCAATTGCAGAAAAGAACAAAGAGAACAGATTGGCTCAGACACATGTGCAGAAAAGCAGAAGACAATCTGGTGAAGAAGATTTGGGACAGACAAGAAGAAGGTAAGAGGAAAAGAGGATGTCCAGCAAAGAGGTGGATGGATTGTGTGAAAAAAGATCTGCGACAGTCAGGCATGAATGTTGAAGAAGGCAGGAGTGTGGCACTCAATCGAGAGAGTTGGCGACAGTTAACACGATACCCCGACCCCAGGTAGAAAAATGGGAAAAAGGGGGGTGATGATGATGATGATGGTGATGATGATGATGCTGATGATGATGATGGAACTCAGATATAAGCAGGCTTTATAATAAAATAAAAAACTCCTTACACATAACACATAAAAGTAAATATAAATCTTGAGATCCAAAAAAGTTATTGCTAGACTTAACAGGGAACTCCAGGCCCTGATTAAATTAACCAAAGCCAGATATGAGGTAAAATAGCCACCCTTACAAAAGACAACCAAAAAGCCTTCTTAAACCATATTAATAGCCTTAGAAACAATGCTCAGCACTGACCAGAGATAATAATAATAATAAATGATATCACATACTAAGACCCAGAGGACATAGCTAATCTACTAGAAGATACATTTAGCTTTAATTTCACCCACCTCTCCCTTCCTACATTCCCAGATCTCATACCTGCATCTACATTCCCCTCAAATTTCCCATTAGAAAATCTAGTAGGCACTCTCCAACTGCAAGAACACAGCTGCCATAGGACTGAATGACATACCTGGTTGCTTACTGGCAGTCTGAAACAGGACCTGTCAGACCCCCTGTGGAGGCTATAAAAAGTCAGCCTCTAAACAGGCTTTGCACCATATAAATGGAGAAGAGCAAACGTCATCCCCTAGCACAAAGGTGGGACATCAATGGACCCAAGAAATTATAGACCCATAAATCTAACTGATGTTGCCTGTAAAAGGCACTATGGGGGTGAACAAGGTTTTAGACCATACCTGTCAACTGTCCAGATTTTCATAGGATCTCCAGATTTGCCACAAAATTTTGGTCTGTTCCACATAACATTTTTAGTTTTCTGGCAAATCACTGGGATGATCTGAGGAATGAAATTAGTAAATAATGTCATATATCCGAGTTTCAAACTTCATATCCTTTAGAAAATGCATTTTAATACATACACTGTTACTCTTGCAACCTTCCAAGTTTATAAGACCAATATTTAAAATCTGTCTCTATTTTTGGGCCTTTGTACTCCCATCATGTCTGGCTTTGCCCAGACCTTTTGGGCTAAGAGGTTGGGATTTTAAACAATATATGAAAGACTCAGGGGATAGGTCAGGGTACACCTGGCAAGGTAGTTAAGACTAACTCATCTATAAGTCTATGGAAAAGATAATTATGAATTTAGTAAATATGGACAAAGATTACCCACAAACTCTTGACCTAAGCCAGTTCAGATTTGTAAAGGGCATATCCTGCATACTTAACCTGGTTGTCTTCTTCAAGAAGGTACTAAAGAAATGCATGAGGGTGAGTCAGTACAAACTCCATAGCTAGACCTCACAAAGGTATTTGATACCATCCCACACTCAGATATTGTAGATAAGCTATCCCAGTTAAATGTTAATCCCTGTGAAACTTATTGAATAGCAAACTGTCTCACAAATAGAAACCTGGAAATCAGAATGGGCTGTTGTACCTCCTCCAAAAGATCTGTCACCATCGGCGTATCTCAGGGTTCAGCCTTTGGATCACTCCTCTTTGGAATTTACTTCTTGGAGGTCAAAACTACTGTAAAGGGTATATGGCTGACCAAGTATGAAAAACGACTGTAAACTTGGCGCCATCATAAACTCTCCAAAAGACATGAAGAGTGTCTTTCCCAAACCAATAGCAGTTATCAAAACCACGGACTAAAACTAAATGTCATGGAATGCATAGTAGCATCCTTCAGCAAGCAAAAAGTTTCTTTTAACTATTGTATTGATAACATATTGCTGAAAAGTTGATCCAGTAGCTAAGGACCTAGGAATCTAAGTAGACAACACACATTCCTTTTATCACCATGTATTCACTTTTGTAAGAAAGTCCTTTTCATTGCACAACTTATTACTAAGGGTGTGACATCCAAGTGCAGGGATCTGATTGTTCCATTGCATTTCACATTTATCAGGTAGATTATTGAGTGTAATACACCTTTCAGTTTGCACCTGTTCAAACATTTGGCCCAATTTGAATGCCCACAACACTTTCTTACTAAGAAAATCAAGGGGGGTAAATCATAAAACTTATGTGGGCCATCTCAAAGCTTTGTCCTTCTTATCAGTGTCATACATGCTACTGAGGAGTGATCTCTGCCTTGAATACAGACCCTCAAAAGACCCTATCCTGTCAGACCTACTGCACATTTGCAAATCAATAGAAGCATAAACACTTGCTCAAGAGATCTCAGTCTCATTTGCAACATAAATAGAACATTTTGGAGGGACAGATATGCATCACAGAGAATACCACTTGCTTGGAACTATCTTCCTCTCCATATGAAACAAAGTACTTCTCTTACATTATTCAAAACTAATATATATGAATGGATGGGTAATCCCTGCCCTCCTATATAGGGACAACATTTATATATTCTCCTAATTTCTGGGTCATTCATACTTAAAATATAAGGGCTAAAAACTTTGTCTGCACGTCCGGTTAGGCTTCTATAGATCCTTACAGATCAATAGCCTAGTAATTATCTATAAAACAATGAACCTAAGATCTGAAATAAGATAGTTTTAATAGTAACACCATATATAATTGGAAATAGTCAAAGACTGTCTGCAGTTAAAAACTAAATACATTTGAAAGACAGAAATGTATTATTTGTTAAAATATAGAAGTTATTACATCAACTTCAGAATTCTTCCTTTTCACTTGATAAAAAAATTATATCTTTTAGAGATGCATGCAGAATGTTTTCAAATCTCTTGATATAAATTCCATTAAATGTTAATCTTTGATCAGAGGTGTTGGTGGGCAACTTAGTGAAGTGAAGTTATGCTTAATCTATTTGACTAAGAACAGAGAAACTATGATATATCCAGCACTCATATGTTAATTATTCTAGGGGAAACTTTATGTGAATCTGCAAAATATAAAAAAACACTCTATATGTCTTCCAAACCGAATATTCTCAATATTGATATTAATAACTATCTCCTATATTCAGACCTCTTTGTAGTATATATGGTATACATCTTTAAATTCTAGCAAACTGGCTACAGAAAGTTGCATATCATGTGGTATGCTGACTTTCTAGACAATTCATTCTGAACATAGACCTCACAGAGTTTAGGGGAGGGCCACACACAATTTTTCTTGATGTTATTTACTTACCATCAAGACTCCACACAGTGTCAGATGTAAAGAACTGTTTGCTAGTACTAGATAAATACTTTCTGACTGCAATTATTTAAAATGTATAATTCTCAGTGTTAATATGGACCAGCTGTAACCATCAGATATTCTTTGCTCCAGATCAAAAAATTCAATATACTTTTTGCTGCAGGTAGTGAAAGGGACAGGGAGCTAAATCCCAGTATATCCTTGTGGAAGAAACTTTGAAAACATTAGATTATTTTATGTTTCTTGAGGAAAAGAAAGGCAAAATAGCAACAGTAAGAAGGAAGTTCTGGAATTACTGTGAGCCTTAAAATAAGTTTACATTTATTTGACGTTTGTTGTTAAGAAAGATGCACAATTCTTTAGAGACTACAGATGCTTATATTTTTTCCAGAGCAAGACTGGATTTGTTGAGTTTCATGATTCATTAATAATATATTTGTTTATGATATAAGATATGATTGAAAACGTGGCCACTAATTTCAAAAATGGATCTGTCCTTAGCAAAAGTTATGGATGTGTGTGGATCAAATAAAATTATCAATACCCAGTTAAATTAATTTACTGAAGAAAATGATGTGTAAGATAAAAAGTGAACCAAATAAAAAAAGACTAAAATCTGAAATATGGAAAGAATGTCATGAAAGATAATAGATATAACAAAGAAAAATGTGTGAGAATGTCTTTGCTTTGTGACACTAATGGAGATGAGAAAAGTGAAAACTATGTAATTCAAATTTGGGATCCATGTTTTGGGTGTAATGACATGTATGACAGGAGGAACTGTTATGCTTTGAATAAAACCTGTATCATCTGTGCAAGGAAAGGAAAGTCACAAAGATGTATAAATGAAAAAACAATTTAAAAATGTAAAAAGTAATATGTTGTTAAATAAGAATGCAAAATGGACAGAGCTAACAAATTGCTCTGGTAGGTATTAATGGGGGTGCAAAGAAATGATGCTGTGATATTTCATAATAAAGCCTAAAGCACGATGACCTAGACTATACTCATGCCAGGCATGATAAGAACAGTTTGACTTTAAACTAGGCATAAATGGAAAGTGTAACATTTCATCTAAATATACGTCTAAAGCATTGGGACTCAGAGGCACTGAACAGAGAGCTATGGGCGCGTTGTTAATGTGTTCTTGCCACCGAGGGGAGACATTCACTGGGAAATTATTGACATGCAGTTATATAAATAAAAAGTGCACAATCATTTTTTTCAAATTATAAGAATGAATGAAGGCAATTCTCCTAATATTTTGATTGGTTTGTGGAAATCAAGACTGATAACTCAAATTCACATTGCAAAAGCAAAGAATGCAGTCATAGAGAAGAAATCCCACCGTTACAAAGACATCTTGAATACTTTGCAGAGCAACAACATTGACAACCAAATGGGCAAGTAGAGGGAGGGAGCGCTCTGAAAAAGGGAAAAATCTCATGAGAAGAAACAGTAACAAAAGCTATAAGGACATTTATTTCTCACCATTAGAATATAAGAATATTCCATTGCAGAGACTCAAGTTTCTTACCTCCTCAACTGTTAGCACGTAGAACTATAAGTTGAGAAGCTGAAGAAAAAAAGGTATTCTACTCAAAGTTAAAGAGCAAAAAAAAAATCTTCTTTCTGAATTGTTGCAAGACCCTTGCTCCAAAAGCGAAAAGCAGTTGGCTCCATTCCAAAGACTACACAAGGAGTGGTGAACTGGTTCAGCAATGAACACTGCAAAGCAATATTGGCATCCATTTCTCAAAGCCAGTATTGCTCCTCTCTCTAGCACATAGCTTCAGCCTTTACAGATATTATGATCAGAATTAGTGATACTATTTAATAATCCAGCAAAAAAAATTAGATGATTCAGTCTGAAGATTTTCCACTCCTTCTAATGAAAGTTGAGAAATTCTGAAGCCTCTCCCTCACCTCATTTCCCACACTATTTCTATTATGTCTTCCCCGAGTAGTAAACTCTGCATCTCAAGCTAAGTGACTTTGCTGTACTGCACTTCTATTTTGTCTCCTAGATACAGAGGATTTCCAACCTCCTCCTTACCATCATGACATCCACTTCCAATATGTGGCCTGTCAGTGAACCTGTATTGAGTGTAACAATCTTTACAACATCTCTGGCAGGTTAATAGGGTTTGCATTCAGCTATCTCATATAACCAAGTCTATGCAAATGAACATCAGCCAACCAGTAGCATATTGACCCATGGCACCATTGTGAGCCCACATACTTATACTGTCCCTGGTGGCATGCATAGTAGGACACATAGTAAACACCAGACCTTGTGCTTGCAGACCAGAGTTTCATATCCATTCCACTCTATGCATATCTCTATGCATTCTTATATGTCATACTATAATAGTATGGTCAGTACTAACCAGGTCCATAGCCTACAGAAAATGTGTAGTAAATGCCCACATCCAAGTCAGCAGATGGTCTGATGGAAGTGACACTAAAACCCCTCAAACTCCATCAGCCACTTCACTGTTGGTGATCCACCTCCTGTGATGGCCCTGTCCACCCCAATGCCTCACAAATTCTGCTTTGCACAGGATAACATATCTGTAACTCTGCTACTTACCAGCTGAAAGGGCATATTATAGCCTAACAAGACATTCACATTCCTGACATGCTGGTCTACATCATCTTTGGCCAGTAGACATAAACCTGCAGTAGCACATCAGTACTCATGGGTGCTAACACTAATCCTACCCCAGTCACTAATCTTAACCTCGCACATTATATTACAAAGCATCCTGTACCTAACAGTATTACTAAGAAAGACAGTGAAGTACATTACAAGCATAACGGGAACACACATAATGCAGCACAATATCCACCCCCTTCCCTAGCCCTTATTCTAACCCCAGCCCTCAAACACTCAGACATACAAATACATCCTGAATACCAAAGCGTTTGGTATAAGCTAATGCATTGGTATTCTACTTATTGGTACTGCTGCCTTACAGTATTCAGCAGTTTCCCTGTAACCTGGCAACAGAATGCATTTGATCTATTCACAAAGACCTGGGCATCACATCCTGCAGCCAAGTGACAAGAACGTGATTTTCATACCATTTCTCAAGACTATGAAAAAGGGTGCCTGGCTTGTTTTTGTGTTGTAAAATGCTATATATGGTACAGAATGTAGCTTGGTCATTATAATGTACACAGCCATTACAGTATAGTGTCTCCTTTAGGCCAAATCAAGGCTGAAAAAGCACAACATTGGGTCAGCTCCCCGATGTAATTAATCAACCATGTAATTAAAATGTAATGAAACAGAAGTTAATCAGGTGTTATAATTAAACATGGTGGATTATAAGAAAATATTTGCAAGAATAGAATATTACATGACTGCCAGTGTTAAAAATGTCACATCTGAAACATACTAATGACTGTTTCATTCACACGTATACTAGTGCACACACACACACACACACACACACACACACACACACACACACACACACACACACACACACACACACACACACATACATATACACAGCCTTAAATAAAATTTCATTTAAGTTGTTTACTGCAATATCAGTTATGACAACATAACATCTATGTTGTTGTGTCTTTCGGCTTTTCCTGGTTAGGGGTCGCCACAGTGGAACTACGGTCCGCTAATGATTGGCAGTAGATTTTTATCTATAGGAAGAAGAAAAAGATAATGGAGATGTTCACTTTTTAAAAAATTATGTTTTTTCACCAGTGGAGTTCTAAGAAAAACTATTTCAGTTTTACAAGTTTTGGTTTTCCCTTAGGAAAGCAGAATGCCAAATGTGAATACAGATGACTTAGCAGGTGGCATGTCGTTTTTTAGCTTTGTTCAAGATTTAATATCTGCATTTAGAATTTATTGTATGCTTTGGCAAAACATTCTTATCTCATATAACTGGATAATCATATTACATCTGGACATGTTGGTAAAATGCCAGAAATGTCAAAGAGAGTTACTGGGCTTCCAACAGCATTTAAAAAGTTTGCCAAATAAGGATAACGCTACAGCAGTCTGTTTTATATTTTCTGCTTTTTTATAACCAGAATACAGCATCCAACCATAATGAAACATGCTGCCAAAGATTTGTATTTGTTATACTTTGCATGGTCTGACAGATTGCAATAGTCTAATCCATTTTGGACAATGTGCTATCATTATGATTATTATTACACAACACTGAAAGTCAGAAAATGGAAAACAAAAATGACTGTTGGTATGAGACTTGACAAGGAATACAATCCTCTGCTCTTTTATCTTGCATTTCTAATGTAATCACTTTCATAGCTGTGGAAAATGAAGCACTGAAATGCATAGTTAGAAGAGTTTATATTCTGTTGAAATGCAGCAGAATAACATGTCTTGATAATAATGTGGCCATATGGCACATAAAGAGCATAGATACACAACTTCAGTCAAAATATCATTGACGTGTTTATAGCTTACAGTATGAAAATGTCGCAGAGATAAAAAAAGTGGAATTAGTCACAATTCAGATATGTTCTCTCAGCCACATCACTGAATGAGTCAGACTCAAAGCATATGGAGATGAAATAAATTGAAGCAAAGAGGCATTTTAACCATCATCTCCATCTTAATGCATAATTATGTACCTTTTATAGTACTTACAGCTGCCTACTAATATTAATGCAAATACAATAAACTCCAGGACCATAGAAGAGGCAAGGAAGAATAACAGCTCTACCACGTTGCAGTACTCTTTAGTTAAGGCAAGGTGAGCTAGGCTGCATATTGAGTCAGAGGAGTAGAATAGGCCTAATGCTGTGCACAGACTAGCCTTTACAGTTGCCAATGTACCAAAGAAGGTTTGTAGAAAAATACATACATACAAATCAAAGTGCATCTCATTCATACTTAAACTATATTCCTTTCCCCCTAATTTATGTTAGTAAAGAATATTTTTTTTTTGTGTTTCTTAATATTTGTTTACAAAAATCAGTATCTCCAGCAAGTCATGATTCCCTGTAATATCATAAGTAAGTTGTTGTTGTGAAAGCTATGTCATTACGGTAGTCCTTTATACTCTCTCATCAGGGGAAATTATCTGTAGCTGCAAGTAACAACCCTGCTTTCAAGTTAAATGTATTCAGTTGCAAATAAGATCAAGAACAAATAAAGTACTTAAAAATACCAATCTAAGCATTACCATCATGTAATGACCCAAAAGTTAAGCTGATATTATAAAAATATCAGTTTAACTAAGCTTAAATTAATCATGGAATGTTACTAGACCTTTAACCTTCTTATAATAAGTAACAACTTTCATTTTAGCTTGTTACTATAACTTTAACCTTCTCATATGAAGCAATAGTATTCTTTATAGCATATTACTAGAACTAAGCAACAGCAATCATCATAGCATGTTAACGTTAACGTTCTTATAAGAAGTAACATTCTTCCTAATATTTTATAAGAACATTATCCTTCTTATGAGAAGATACAACATTCATCATAGCATGTTAATATAACTTCAAAATTCTTAAAAGAAGTAAAATCATTCTTTATAGCATATTGCTATAACTTTTCTCCTCGGGCCACCACTGAAAATTGGCTTTATTCCAAGTCGGACTTTCTTGGTTAACAAATGTTAAATAAACAAATAAATAAAAATATAAACTTTAGCCATCTTTTACAAACAAACAAAATATTTCACAACACATTATTAGAACTTTAGTATTCCTATAAAAACTAAGAACATTCTTTATATAAAATTACAAGAATTTATACCTCCTTATAAGAAGTAACAATATTCTTCATAGCATGTTACTAGAACTTTAGCCTTCTTATAAAAAGTAACAACATTCATCCTAACATGTTACTGGAACATGATCTTACAAGAAGTAAAAACATTTTTCACAGCTTATTACTAGAACTTTAACCTTATAAGAGCTAATGATCTTCTTCACAGCAGGTTACTAGAACGTTAAACTTGTTTTAAGAAGTAATAACATTCTTCACAGCTTGTTGTAAGAACTTGAATCTTTTTGTAAGAATCAATAGCATTAATCACAGCTTGTTACTAGTACTTTAAGCTTCTCATAAGTAAGAACATTCTTCACAGCACATTAGTAGAACCTAAACCATCTTTTTAGAAGTAACAACACTGATCAGAAGTTGTTACTGAAACTTTGATCTTACAAGAAATAAAAATGTTTTTTACAGCTTATTACTAGAACTTTAACCTTCTTACAAGAATAACAATGTTCTTCACAGCATGTTAATAAAACTTTAACCTTCTTGTAAGAATTAACAACAATATTCACAACATATCAGAACATTTATCTTCTTATCAGAAGTAACAGCATTCCTCACAGTTTGTTATTTGAACTTTAACCTTCTCGTAAGTAACATTATTCACAGTTGGTTAATAGAACTTTATCTTTCTTATATGAAGTTATAACACTCTTCATACATTACTAGAACTTTAACATTTTTATAAGAAGCAACATCATTCTTCATAGCATATTAGTAGAGCTTTCATGTTCACGTATGAAGTAACAGCATTCATCATGATATGTTACTAGACCGTTAACCTTCTTTTAAGAAGTGGCATTATTATTCATAGCATTTTCTAAGACCATGTTCTTTATACTATGTTGCTAGAACTTTAACATTCTCATAGGAAATTACAGTATTCTTCATAACATGTTACTAGAACATTTGCTTTCTCATAGGAAGTAATAACATTCATTCAAGAATAATATTAGACCCTTTTAACCTCTGATAGGGAAGTACTGAATTGTTATGTTAATATAGTTATAGCATGTTACTAACCTTATAAGGTTACTTCTTATCTTGCTATAGCATGTTACTAAAACTTTAATCAGTAAAAGTCTTAAAACAGTCTTCAAGTCTTCAGAGGCCTTAAATAGAAACTAAAGACATAAAGAACTACTTCACAACATGTTACTTTGATTTTTTATTTTAAATAAAAATAGTAGGAGGGTTGGAGTCATAAAAACATGGCTTCTTCAGTACTGTAAATCTATCCATCCCTGTAGTATAATAATAATGGGATATTTGCCATGGAAGCATTTTTTGGAAAAATAAGAATCTTTTCCTTTTTTTTCTTTTATAAAATATGTTGCATTCTACTAAAATTAATTTAGCATGTTTTTTTTTACCTTCCTGAGTTTTGAATGTCAAATAGCATCCCAATGTCAGTAACAAAAATACAAGAGCAAAAATAAAACAGCTACAAGGTATCATGAGGGGGATACTCTAAATTGCTCCTGGGTGAGAGTGTGTGTACAGTGTATGTGGAAGGTTTCATTGGGGCTGGAAACCCAAAACCATAAAATAAATCATGCCAATGATGATCGGACAAAAGCTGAAAGAAGAAGACTAGATATCATCCAGTCTCGTCAGTATTTCTGAAATGGGCTTCCTATAAAGTTCAATGTACATTTTTAGTAAAAATTGGCAATATTCATTTTATATGGTTCAAGGCATGCCAAATTAAAAAAAATATCACTCATGAAGTAAGTAAGTAAATATATATATTACTAAAACTAACCATGCATGTCAAAAATGCTCAAGAAGTAAATTTTTGCAAGTCAAGTACCTTTTGTAGGGTTATTTAATGGTTATTTTTTTGTAATGAAAATAATGTTTCAGTGCACTAACTAGAAAATATGAATGAAAAAAGGTTCTGAGTGGTTCTAAATATGAAAAACTATAGATTTCTTATAGCTGATGTAATGGATGGAACCACCAGACAGCAGAGACTGGATCACTGGATATTGAAAATATGTATAATATGCCATTTTGGACCATTACCTTCATGCTTGTTAGCAGCTTGTATATGTAGTATATCATATGAGATGTATGGAACAAGACCACCCAAATGAGCGAATGCAGGCAGAGTCAGACTGTATTCCTGTCATGAAAACTATATGACAAAAGCAACCAGAGACATATCAAAATAACAGTAGAAGATGAGACCCTCAGATGTGAAGGTATCCACCATACAATTGATGAAGAACAGTGGGCAAGTAGTAGTAGATAATGCTAGATTGCATGATGCAGATGGATTAGACCTGAAATGATGTCCATCTGCTGGTGATCTAATTAAGGACAAGATGAGAATAAATGCTGATATCCTGTAAATTAATGAACTAAAATGGTCAGTGTAAGATTTATAGTACAAATCAATGCTCATTACAACCCAAAAATAAATGAAAGATCTCAAGCAGACTTCAAAGAAATAATCTACCACTACACTGATATGTTTATGCTGCAAATACAAATTCCAAAGAAAACAAAGCAAAGTTAACCGTGTTTTAGATGGATCTGCAGCACCTTCTAAATGGCTCACAAGGGTAGTTAGCCTAGTATAGGTTAAAGTTTGAGACTGTAGTACAAAATAAAGTGAGACATAGACTGTTCTAACTATTTTATTATCATTCATTAGTCATAGTAAGTTTAGAATTAAAGTGAAGAAAAGCAGAAAAAACATCCAGATCAGATAGATACAAAGTCAAAAGTTATTCAAATGAATACATAGTAAAGGTTAAATTATCAAACAGTTGTCGTTGCTTCACATGCTGACAAGGTAATGCTCAAGATTCTTTAAGCTAGACTCCAGCAAAATATAGACCTGGGAGGTGTACAATTTGGCTATAAACTGAGCAGAGTGACCAGGTATCAAATTGCCACCATCTACTGGATAATAAAAAAACATGGGATTGCAGAAATAAATTTAATCTGCTTTGACTACTCTAATGCTTTTGGCTATGTGGATGACAGCAAACTCTGGAAAGTTCTTACAGAAATATGGACACCAGTTCACCTTGGGGAAAACCTATACAAAACAAGAAAAAAGACATGAATATGGAATAAATCACTGACTATGTCATAAGAAATGCTGGGTTAAATGAATCAGAGACAGGGAGCAATATTAATCATCTCAGATATATAGATGATGTCACTTTGATTGTTTTTACTCAGCAAAAAAAACTCAGATTTTGTCATCTAACCCTATCAATTCATTCAAGTGGATAGGGAACAAGTGGAAGCTGTCGCATATTATATTTTCTTGGGCTCAAAGATCTTTGCAGATGATGATTTTAAAATAAACCTGCTTCCTAAAAAAACATTGAGAATTCCATGGACTGCAAGAATATCAAATCAGTCAAAAGTTTAAGGAAATAAACCAAGACTGCTCAAGGATATGTCTGATAGTAAAACTAAAACACAAATATTTGGACAAATAAAGTGAAAACAAAAATCACTGGTGAAGACACTGATGCTGGGAAAGACTGAAGGCAAACTAAGAAGGGAACAGCCAAGATTAAAGTAGATAAGCAGCATTATTTAAGTAATAAATATGAATTTGAAGAATGCAAAGAAACAGTTGTTGACAGACAGACCTGTTGTTCTAAAGTAATTGAAGTCATGAAGAGTTGGACTACTGTAAATATGCTTGACAACATAGAGAACATCTGAACTGCCTTTTATCAGCCAGTCCGTAAATTCCTATCATACAGCAATGTGCCCATGAGACTTGTACTTTCAACACTGTTGTTCAAAAATTACACTGTTAGAGTTAACCAGGCCCTATATTATAAGAAAATCCATCTGAAGTGAACCATACCAGCCTATAAATTTAGATTTACACCAAGGAAAGGAGGACTAAGTATAACTATGAACTGGCTTAAAATCACTGGAAATTTTAATCATCAGATCTTTCTGACATATGTCCAGAAAGTGGAACTCATAGGTTCATAGGTTCACAAGTAGGTACCCCTAGCCAACAACCACCCAAGAAAGTTATTTTCCTGAGCCCCTGTCGAGCAGAGCCACAGAAGTGATCCCCGGGGTGTATTTCCTATTTCCCATCTACTTATCAAGATTTTTCTTAAAGAGTGCTAATGAGAAACTTTGTTTGACATAGATGGGTAGCTTCTTCCAGAGTATGGGAAGTCTCTGGGACAGGAATCTATCCCACCAGCATGTCCTATTTATTGGGTGACAAGGTTTAGTTCCCTAGAGCATCTAGCTCGGAGGGATTGGGATTTCTTTAGGTGTAGCATGTCCAACAGCTCTGGGTTTGACATAACTTTATATGTTAGGCAGAGATCACCTGTAAAGCTGGAGTTTTTTGAGACGTTCAGTGTAGGGCATCTGTTTGAGGCCAGCAATCCTCTTATTAAGGTACTTCTATGGCCTTTCCAGCTGCTGCAGATGTCTTGTGAGGTACATTCCAAAAGGGGTGTTATACTCTATAATGGGTTCGGGGAACAATTACCTCTTTTTTCCTAGATGAGAACCCTTTTGTGATGAGGTGTGCCATGTAGGAGGTTCATAGGTTGGTACTAGGCTATCGGCCCTAAGGCCTATACAAGCCTAGCCATAACAATTCCCTGACTATTTCTTTCCACACTATTTACTTCCCTGGACCCCCGGATTTCCTGACTACTGTGACGATGTGATTATTGAAGGAGAGACTACTGTCCATCTGGGTCCCCAGATCTCTTATCACATTCATCGTTAAGTAGACTGCCGACTATGTGGTAGTTTATGGATCCATAATTGTTACCAAAGGGAATGACAATGCACTTTTTGGCATTGTGCTTGAGGCCATGGCTCTGACACCAGGCATCTGTCTCAGTGAGGCCATTCTGCAGAATGTCCACATCATTTGGGGACTCAGCTATGGCTCCTAGTTTGCAGTCATCTGTGAACTTCATTTGCCAAAGGCCTTCTGTGTTAGCCTGTACTTTAGAGAAGTAGATACCAAACAGGAGAGGTCCCAGGACTGAACCCTGTGCTACTCCACTTGTCACTGGTTTGAAGTCAGATTTGGAGTCTGCAACTTTTACAGTGTGGGTTCTGTCAGCAAGTGAATTGGCAGCCCATCTTGTGGCATAGGGATTTATGCCTAGTTTAGTGAGTTTACCAATAATTCCAGAATGGGGGATGGCGTTGAAAGCCTTGCCGAGGTCAAGATAGGCTGTGTGAACCACCTTACCCTCATCTACAGCTTTGGTGACTGTCTCAAAGAAGTTGATCAGGCTCAGGAGGCATGATCTGCCTTTCACAAACCCAAACTGGGTGGGGTCCAGAGTTTTGAGGTTACCAAGGTCTTTGTTTATGAGTTCCATGATGATACGTTCCATGGCCTTACAGACCAGGCTCGTCAAGCTAATAGGGTGATAGTTCCCGGAATAAGTGATGGCTCCCCCTTTGTGGAGTGGGATAACTGTGCGCCATTGAGTGGGTACAAAACCTGATGTGAGACTATGATTGAACATGGTACTTAGGTGGGGAGCCAGTTCGTTCTGACATTCGTGTAAAACGCAGCCTGAGATGTTGTCCGGTCCCATGGATGCTATGTTTTCGGCTTTAGAGTGCAGCTTTTACCTGCGTAGTTGTGATTAGAGGGACTCTGCATTCTTACTGTATAGGTATGGGCCCTTTAGGGGATGGGGGGTAAAGTTAGCAGTGAACCTATCTGCCAGGACGTTGGCAATATCAGTTGGTTCTGTAATTTTCATGCCATTGTGCTGTAACTCAGAGCAGATCTGGGTGCTGCCATTGAGATTCTTGACATAGCTATAGAATGCTTTGTGGTTGTCCCTAGAATCAGTGGCGATTTTGTTTTTGTAGCTAGCTTTGGAGTATCTTATAAGGGATCTCAGCTTCTTACTGAGGCTGACCAGGGAATTCCTCCACTCATGGGATTTTACTCTCTTTTGCAACAGCTTCTTCCTTCTGTTGTAGAGTTTATTTATGGCAGGGGACCACCAGATTGGCTTCCCCAATTTAGTTCTTGCCCTGTGGGAAGATTATACCATTTTTAAGATTAATAATCAGTGGCTACAGTATGTGGCCTTTTATACACATTTTGTCGATGATGTTTTTATGCTGTGGACAGGAACCATTGAGTCCCTGATGCAATTTGTTATCTACCTTGAACAGTCCACTAATTTCTTAAGGTTTGCAGTGAACCATTCCTATACTGAGATGGAGTTCTTGGACATTCAGCTAGAACAGATAGATGATGGTACCCTTCATTCCAAGGTATACAGGAAACCTTGTTGGAAGAATGGACTCTTGGCAAAAGATAGCATGCGAAGTGCGACCCTGGAGTTAGTATGTTTAAGTAGGGGGGTGTTGTGGGCACAGCCCCCCACATGGGGGGGTGCAGGGGAGCTTGCCCCCCTGCTTGCATGTAGTGTAGGTTTGTGCATTTGTGTGTGGGGGGGAAGGTGTGTGTTTGTGTATGTGTGTGGTGCCTGGTTAGTGTAGGATTCGCAATTTCAAAAGTCGCGCTTTTGGAATTTCGGTATTTAGAGCTTTCAGCTTTATGGTCTCAAATTCTGAGATTCAATATTTCAGGATTTCGGGATTATTAAGTGAATCCCCAGTGACAGCCCTGCTAGCATTGCAAAGCAATACACTGAATCTACTTCAAATAACGTAGCACAGCACTTACCGAGCAATATCTCATTCAGGTAATTGAAAGGATAAAGTGCTGCAACAGTGGTTAAAACATACTCTTCTTTGATGTATGCCACAACTGATGATGATGTGACCCTCAAAACAACTCAGGCAGTGCTTAAGTATGTCTTCAGAAAGACAACTGGAATGAAGTGGTGTTTATCTCCACCAGGTAGCACATCACTGCCATAGCCCACAATGAATATTAGCTAATGTATTGATTAGGTATATACACCACATTCAACAGAAGAAAACAGTAAATTTTCCCATGCATTTATGCCGTAGTGGTGAAGCAGAACTAGCAGCCATATCAATCACATAATGGCCATTAAGAATGGTATGGAGCTCCTGCAAGCATTCATCATCATGGACTCTGCGTACACTGTTGTCAGTGCTGCTACTTAGTATTATCAGTTAAGTTATGGGATGGTATGTTATACATGCCCAAGATACTACAGAGGAGCCTCCAACAGTTAGGGCTGCATCTTAGGTATTCCGAGTTCCACAACTAGCAATTATAATTAAAGCTGCTACATGCACTAAGCTCTCTTCCTCCATTCCACATAACATTAGCCTTTCAAAAACTCTATATATCCTCAAGCTTGTTTGAATTGTCTGCCAGCAACTATGTCCCTCAGATGCCTCAACTGTTATGGTAATGAATATGGCAGGGAGAGATGTCTGAAGCCATTATGGTCACTGGTGTTCCTGTCAATCTATAACATTGCAAGCTGTGGTCTACCATGGAACCAAGAGAGTGTAAAGGCTTAGCACAAGTCACTGTGGTTGATACTATGGAGCTGCTTTGTTTCCCTGTTACAATTCCTGGGCATCATCTGCATAGTACATAACAGCACAGATGTTCTGATTCAACACATTTAAATGGGCTACTCATGCCTTCCAAGACCACATATGGAAGCAAAGAAATAAACTGCTATCAGCTGCTGCTATATCAAGAAAGCAGTGTTCTACCCTGCATTATCTGTAAACACTGTTACATTACCTATGGATGTAAGTAACAGTTCAGAATGGTTATAGTACATCTGATATGTCAGGGATTCTGCTCAACACTTGTGGATGGAAGTTGCGTGTTGGGGTCTTCACATATGGTTAGGTTTTAGAAAATGTGAACGACAACATCTGGTGAGACAGTAACATTTACTCAAGTTGACATTATCTGGATATGTTCTGCACTTGCTGTAGTGCTCTCTGTTGTTGCTTTTGTTTTATCTTTGAGTGTTATAGTTTTATTGTGTCTTCCAAATTGTGTTTGTGTGCTCATTGCTCTGATTTGGTCCTTCAGGGTATGTTGGTTACTATTTGACATGCTGGCTACTGTAGATGTGTCCTGTGTATATTTGACATGATGTCTGTGGGCCTGCCTGTTGCAGTCCTCCATTCCTCAAAATACTGCCACTGTGGTCCTAGTAAGCATCTGTCTACATATTATGCATTTTGTCTAAGATCTAAATGGCATTTTTTTTTTCTGTTCAGCTCTTGTACAAATACACACGATGTTTGCTGTCTTACTCTATTATTATACAAGTCGCCAGTCCTTGATTCTTCAGTTTCTTTTTAAAATTAGGTTTTGCCCATCTGTTCTTGCCCTATTGTGTTTTACATAGTTACATTTTGAGCCATTCTGGAGAAATCAGATAAAAATGCAAAAAAGTAATAAAGTAGAAATACCGTAATATTCAATAATGATTTGACAATATGATATGAGTATACAATGGAGGGGCAGGCTTGTTTTGAGAAAATAATGATTCAGTCCTGCATGAGGATCATTGATTGGTGACCGATGGCTTTTCTTCTAAAAGACTGAGTTTGCTGTAGCTTGGATATTTCTCCTTTGCCCAAGAGTCTGCAACCTCAAAATTGGTACTGTACATATAAGAAGCATGGATTTGAGGTCTGCGTTCCCCACATCAGCAGGTACACAGGGCTTGCCAACCTGCAAAATCCCTTTTTACTACAAATTTGTGATAACAAATAGTGTTCAAAATTAAGTGATTTTGCTGCTTTGTAAAGAATGATCACATCCATGTCAAAGAATTGTCATGGTGAGTAGGGGATATGCATATATATGAATATGTGCATAGATGTGAAAAAAATAATGCATAAATGTAGCAGCTATGGGTTTACAACACGAACAGTACACTGTTCACATGACATAATAATGATCATGAATAATTAGAGAGTGCAAAGTGTTTTCTCTATAACAACGTATGTATGCATGTGTATGTGCACATGTACCTTAACACATGAGTTATGATGGCAGGTAGCATACATTACAGTAGAAGATAAGAATAACTGGCTCACCAGGTTTCTTTTTTGCCCCGCTTGTTTGATAAGCCACATACCCTACTCAGCCAGCAGCTAACTTCTTTTATTCCCATCCCTCAATAATTGCCTTATGCTTCACCTGCACAATCTTGAACCCCATTACTAATTTTGACTGTGCAGTGTATGTACACTTTCAGACCTATTAATATGCACAGATGTGCCTGGGTAACACACCCGGTATAAGTTCAGATTTTAATCAATACATGCAGCCACTAGCTCTGTCTTATGCATTTCTTAATCAGTGATATCAGATATATGTTGTCAAATACCTAATAAATTGGTGATAACCCAGCCAAAATGTGAAGGGAACATCTGCAGGTGGAAAAATGACAAACTGTATGAGAAGAGAACAACACAGAGAGTAATGGATTATAGGGCAGTCTACAGGATGGAAACCTTATGCTGAGCAAGATGGCAGAAGGGGGGTATCAGAAGTAAATGAACAAAGCAAAAGGGCATAAAAAGTATTCAGATATAATCAAAAGGGCTCTAAGGCATTTTTCTGAAAAAAAATTAGAATATTGCGATTTTTGGGATGCAAATAAATGAGAAGAAAAATGCAGTATAAAAATCCGGCAGTTTAAATTAAGACAGACAAAGAATTAGATGTCTACAAGTTCATAAGTCCTAAAGCCTCTGTAATTAACTCTGTAAATTTAGGACTGAAAATGTAATGTCTTATCCAGCAATCAAATTTATCTTTAATATGTGATAGGTTATCAGAAATCCATACAGTATATGGAAATCTGTTCCAAATTCTTAGAATGACCTGTGTAAAATGTTTATTTCTTAATGAAGTTTTGTTCAGACATACATACAAGTTTATGTTTTTATACTTTAGTGTAACAGGATTTGAACACACTTTTGCTAAAATAGCTTTACCGTGAAAATATCTATAATGCTGAGAACATTTTTTTTTTAAACACGTCATGGTAATTTAGATTTCTAACAGACAAAATACATTTTATAAATTTCCTTTGTACAGAATCTAGTTACTGAAGTTGATTACCTACATAGTTGTAAAAAGAATTATTACAGTCTAATAAATGCCTCAGATATGTAGTACAAAGTAAAACCATACTCCTTCTATCTCTGTTAATGAAGCAGATTTTAACATAGTTCCCATAGTTTGCTATTCATCATAGTACCAAGATCTTTATACTCACATACCTCTTCAAGAATAGATCAGTCTAAGAATACTGGACATCATAATGAGTGTCTGACAAAGGACATAATTTGACATTTACTTTGGCTGCAGTGGAGACCAGCATTTTTTCCAGTTAGTAATATAATTTAGATAACTATTACTTGCATTCATCATTCCTGGTTATTGCAACAAATCTAATCTTGCAATCATCTGCACACTTTCTGATCTAGCATGATTTACAAGTTAGTGT